>NC_062524.1:23427054-23687054 GCF_022655615.1 Tachysurus fulvidraco
GTTAATGCGGTCTTCTAAATATCGCCGGGCTACAAGATACGATGCGATATTTGATATTTCAAGTTAAACGTGTATCGATGAATATTAAATCGGTGCCGTCTTTACACACGATACGGTAAATAAACAGTGTGTGCATGCGTTTATACAGGATTGCAGTACACAGTCAGGAGACAGGCCGACGGTAGTAGATAACGAAACTGCACATGGCCTCTCTGTGGAGAAGGTAATACCTGCACCATCTATAAAACACCTCTACATGTAGTTTTATTTTGTCGAGAGATACAAGAGATTTTCTTTTGTTTTGCTGCAGGTAACATCATTACTGAGCAAAGCAACAAGCTCAAACAAGACCAGTCTCTGTACAGATAGCCACGATGCAATATCTACGTCATCCAACCAGACACGGAGACTATCAGACCCAGTGGTGGTCTCCAGTATACCTCTGTCCTTGACACCCCCTGAAATGGAATCAGTCAAGAGTGAGGATGAACATTTTATAGATTAAAAACTTCACCTGCAGTTTATGGCTATTGATTACAGATTATTTATGGTGATGGTGTTTTAGGTTCTAGCAGATCATCAACCCCCATAACTCTGGTCTCTGACCCTGTGACCTGCCCTATAATCCCTGGTTGTGAGACTACCATCGATATCTCTAAAGGAAGAACAGGGCTCGGCCTCAGCATCGTGGGTGGCTGTGACACACTGCTGGTAAATATTCAAATTGTTTTGCATTGTTATACAAATGTGAGTGTGAGAAAGAGTGAGTAGTCTAAGCAGAGAGCTAACGTCAAAATGCTTGACAGGGCACTATAATAATTCACGAGGTGTACGAAGAAGGTGCTGCTGCTAAAGATGGAAGACTCTGGGCAGGAGATCAGATTCTCGAGGTAATGTTCAATCCAAAGTATTCGAACATGAGCATTATATTAACATCTGCGCTACACTGAAATATCCCTGTTAGGCTGGCACACTTTCTAACATCACAAGCCGAGTATGCTATTTTAAATATATCAGAAAATAATGATTCATTCATTCATTCATTTTCTACCGCTTATCCGAACTACCTCGGGTCACGGGGAGCCTGTGCCTATCTCAGGCGTCATCGGGCATCAAGGCAGGATACACCCTGGACGGAGTGCCAACTCATCACAGGGCACACACACTCTCTCATTCACTCACACACTACGGACAATTTTCCAGAGATGCCAATCAACCTACCATGCATGTCTTTGGACCGGGAAGGAAACCAGAGTACCCGGAGGAAACCCCCGAGGCACGGGGAAAACATGCAAACTCCGCACACACAAGGCGGAGGCGGGAATCGACCCCCCAACCCTGGAGGTGTGAGGCGAACGTGCTAACCACTAAGCCACCGTGCACCCACGATTAATTGAATTTAATTAAATTCGCTAGCCCATAATATAATTCTTTCTAATAAAAATCCATATTATTTACACTTTCACTTGATTACATTAAGCAGTAATTTATGCTAGGTTTCATGGTTACATAGACCGGATGAGCCTTCAGTTACATCTGTGAATACGTTTTATTATTTTTTTCTTTCAGGTGAACAGTATTGACCTACGCACCGCGTCCCACGACGAAGCGATAAACGTGTTGAGGCAGACGCCACAGCGAGTGCGTCTGACTGTGTTCCGTGACGAAGCACAGTATAAGGAGGAAGAGCTGTGGGATGTGCTGTCAGTAGAGCTGCAGAAGAAACCAGGCCAAAGCCTCGGACTCAGTATCGTCGGAAGGAGGTATCGGAGCGAACTGTTCATCTTTACATGTCATCTATATCACGCCAAGTCTAATTTAATGTGCATCTACAATGTATAAAATATAATTCTATAAAACAGCTCTAATGTAAAATGTAAGTTTTGCTATATAAGTAAAAAATAACATCTCACCTTTTTTTTTTTTTGGGATATTCACTGGTACACACTGTGACTTCCCACTTCTTTGTTTTAACCTTTGCATTAATTTGTCTAATTTATTTAGCAGGTTTTGTCAGTACAAGGTAGAACTGGTGAAGAATATATTAAAATGTCACCGTCTGTTTTCGTCTCCTGCAGAAATGACACAGGAGTGTTTGTGTCCGACATTGTGACGGGAGGCATCGTGGAGTTTGATGGCCGGCTCTTGCAGGGAGATCAGATTTTGTCCGTTAACGGTGAGGATGTTCGAACAGCAACACAGGAGTCCGTTGCCGCCCTGCTAAAGGTAAACACACCATGTGTCTTGTTTTATATTTATTCTGTAAGACAGTATGTCCTAGTTGCTGTAAATACTTAAACAAAGACCTAACCCTAGACATGATTTTGCACTCTGGCCTCTATTTAGTGTTGCGTTGGTCCAATCAAATTAGAGGTGGGACGCTTCAAGGCAGGTCCATTCCACTCAGAGAGACGCCTGTCGCAGGACAGTCAGGTGGGAAGTTCTTTAATTCTTTGAACCTCTTGCTGTTTTTTAAGAATACAGTAATCCCTAGCCACTTCGCGGTTCAAGTTTCGCGGTTCAAGTTTCGCGGTTCAAGTTTCGCGGCCTCAAGTGCATCAGTGATTTTTTAAAGATTATTCATCGAAAAATAAAAATAAAAAACGGTTTCCCAGAATGCTAGACAAAAAGAGAAACTCTCTCAGAGGCTTTGTACATACCCACAAGCACGCAGACAAGGCACATGATTGGTTCCCAGCGTGAGATCTGAGCTGATTGGCTGCGCATCATTGCATCCTCTCCCAGCTTCTTCCCTTGTTGTATCTCGCCACTCTTGTTCACGCTGTCAACTGTGTCTCGCGTATTGTGTTCGAAATTAACTTTTTGTTAAGCCCTTACAATGCCTCCTATGTGCCGTGCTCCTGCTAAAGATTCCTCTAGTGAGCCCAAGAGGAAGAGGAAGATGATGACCATCAGTGAAAAGGTCAAACTTAGGGCCAATCCTACTTCGTGGATTTTCACCTATCGCGAGGGGTTCCGGTCCCCATTAACCGCGATAAACGAGGGATCACTGTAGATGGAAGTCTGTGAAATGAATGGCATATATAATTGTGTGTGTGTGTGTGTGTGTTTGTGTGTAGCTAAGCGATGGGGAAAGCTGTAAAGCCAGCCAGCTGTCTTTCACCGGTTCTGGCAGATCACAAGAAGACTTTGAGAACAGCCGTAGAAGTCAGGAATGTAAGTAAAACCCAATCCTGAGATTGATCTGAATACATGCAGAGCTCCGATTAGTAACACACGGTCTGTGTTCTCTCTCAGCACTGGACCAAGACATCCGAACTGTGGTGCTCTCCAAGGTAAGAGTTATTGAATGGATGGATGGCTGGCTGGAAGAGATAGACAGGGAATGAAAAGAAAAGGAAGGAAGAGAAGAAGAAAGGAAATATATGGAAAGAACACAGTGTAGAATGCAATGGAATAGAACCAAAAAGAGCGACACTGAAGGAAGGGAGAGAATGCAAAGGAAGGAAGTAAGGGAATGGAAACCAAAGAAGAAAGGATGCGAAAGGGAAGGGAAGGAACGGAAGAGGCAGGAAGGAAAAACGGAATGGAAGGGAACGAAAGGAAGGAGTAAATAGAAGGAAGGAAACTGAAACGAAGTCAGAAAGGAAACAAAGTACTTTGTAAGTTTCATGTGACACTGTTTGTACAGATGTTACACTCTGTGTGTGTGTGTGTGTGTGTGTGTGTGTGTGTGTGTGTTTCAGGGTCCTTGTGAATCACTAGGAATAAGTATAGCAGGTGGAGTGGGCAGTCCTCTGGGCGATGTGCCCATCTTCATTGCCATGATGAACCCCGCTGGTTTGGCTGCACAGACACAGAAACTCAGAGTATGTGTGTGTGTGTGTGTGTGTGTGTGTGTGTGTGTGTGTGTGTGTGTGTGTGTGTGTGCGTTTTTTTTTCCATCGTGTGTTACCCCATGCTATATTAAAATCAACAGTAATCCACACCCTTTACCTATCAGGCTTTCTCTCTCAATATTTCTCCGAAACAGGTCGGCGATAGAATCCTATCGATCTGTGACATATCTACAGAAGGCATGGCCCACAGCCAAGCTGTATCACTGATGAAGAACACCACAGGAACCATAAGCCTTCAGGTGTAGCTTCGCAAATGTGCACACACACATGATATCTACTGTCGTGAGATGCAGTACTCATGTTTTGGTTCATATTTACTCTCAGGTTATCGGAGGTGACACTACAGTAACAGGTCCTGCTCTGGATCAAACATCTGGACTCACCAGCAGCAGTATATTCCACGATGACCTGGGGTGTGTATGAATACACCTTTCCTGCTCACACACACACACACACACACACACACACACACACACACACACACACACACACACACCTGTCAATTTCTCAGACCATTATCTTATTATCGAATAAGCTAATAACACAAACCATCATTACACAGAACTGCCAAACAAGAATAAATCGAAACTTCACTTCCTGGAGTCTCCAACCACTGTAGCGTATGTGGCCTCATACCTGCCAACAGATCAGAAGTTCATATCTGTCTATGGCTGAAAGTAATCTTGCGCTTTCAGATAAACGTGTTAGAAAACGATCGATTGTTACCATAGAAACAAACTCGTTATTCTGGCTGGCATTTAATCCGCACATAAAGAACAAGCTAACAAAGCAGACACATCAACAGCCCTTTAAGCGTTAGGTGCCGAGCTACGTAGCTACGTAATCTAACTGTTTACCCTCAAATATGTGGCAGAGCTTTACTTTCTTTCTTGGTGTCTTTCTATTCCCTTCTTTATTTTCAATTTAATTATTCTAAATATATTTGAGGCCTAAATGTTTGAATTTTTTTATGGATCATATGTGCAATTTCATATCTATCTATCTATCTATCTATCTATCTATCTATCTATCTATCTATCTATCTATCTATCTATCTATCTATCTATCTATCGTTCATTCATTCGTTTGTTCATTCGTTCATTTGTCTTAGTTTGCTTAAATTTCTTTCTTTCTTTCTTTCTTTCTTTCTTTTTTTCCTTTCTTTCTTTCATTTGTCTTCGTTTGTTTAAATTTCTTTCTTTCTTTCTTTCTTTCTTTCTTTCATTTGTCTTCGTTTGTTTAAATTTCTTTCTTTCTTTCTTTCTTTCTTTCTTTCTTTCATCTGTCTTTGTTTTTTTAAATTTCTTTCTTTTTTTCTTTCTTTCTTTCATTTGTCTTCATTTGTTTAAATTTCTTTCTTTTATTCTTTCTTTCTTTCTTTCTTTCTTTCATTCATTCATTTGTCTTTGTTTGTTTAAATTTCTTTCTTTCTTTCATTCATTCATTTGTCTTCGTTTGTTTAAATTTCTTTCTTTCTTTCTTTCTTTCTTTCTTTCTTTCTTTCTATGTCTATATCTATCCATCTATCTTATTGCTTGTGTTTGTGTCTCCACAGTCCTCCTCAGTGTAAGACCATCAGTCTGGAGAGAGGGCCAGACGGCTTGGGCTTCAGTATAGTGGGAGGATTCGGCAGTCCCCATGGCGACCTGCCCATCTATGTCAAAACGGTGTTTGGGAAGGTAAAAGGTTTCATTACGATTTAGTATTCTGTGTCCTTTATAATATCTTTGCTATAAAAGTAACTCTATTCTGTATACTGATACGAACGTGTGTACGTAGGGTGCAGCTGCAGAAGATGGGCGTCTAAAGCGTGGAGATCAGATAGTCGCAGTCAACGGACAGAGTTTAGAAGGAGTCACGCACGAGGAGGCTGTTGGTATCTTAAAAAAAACCAAAGGGACCATCACACTCACTATACTCTCATAGGACCCTGAATTATACAAGATCTTAGTAAAAAACACTGGATTTTTACACACTGTGACCTTTTAACCGTACTACTGTAAATATCCAGTACAAAATCATATTTTTATTATGATCATCAGTCATTATTTATTCTTTTATTAACACAACAGATGTTTCAAATTCTTACCTTTCACATTGTTGGGAAATTACCGAAGAGGATTTTTTTAGCTTCTTGTACTGAATATCGTCGCTGTCGGGCGTAAACCTTGTGTGTTTTCACATATCGATGCTATCGGTCAGTCCCCACAGGGGTCTGTTATTTTTACAAGTCATTAACCAATCTAAAGTCTTGAAAATAGCTTGAGCGCAAATCTCTTAACTCCATTGGACACTTCAACTGTCCACCTCTTCTTCACTCCGCGGGAGAGCTTCGCAGCATATTCCTCCTCAAGAAGAGTCGCAAAGAAACAAAACGTCTTCTGAGGTAAATGTCTTCAAAACAGTGGGCTCAAAGAAAAAAAAAATCTTAACCCACGCTAGTCCTGGTGCTCATCTGAGGACAGGAATTTCGCACAAGACAATCCACTGCAACGCGGACTAAACCCTGTGCATTGCAGATAAGATAGGGCTTTTTTTTATTTCCTGAAAAATAATGATTTTGGAGATACGAGGATTCCGCCCGACAGCGACGTTATACCGATTTAGCTTCACGTATAAGTAGTTAGTGGGAGTTATGAACATATGAATGTACTTTCCATCAAAGCATAGAGAAAATCTCAAACAGCAGCTCGTAGTAAATGTAGTTAGTCGGTTTTTAAGGGTGTTTCTACCTTTGCAGCTTTGCCTGATCTACAACTAATTTTTATTAGACAGCAGAGTTAACACTTCAGGTAAGAGTTTTAGACCCAGACTTAATAAATCAATCAGTCAATAAAAATCTCTAGACTACATTCATACAGTTGGTATTGCTGAACACACAACTCATGTGAAGAGATGATTTAGGCCTCTATACTGTGTTCTTTTTTTTAAAAACCGGGACCGAGACTGAGAAACTTAACCAGCACACAAAGGGGTTTTAATATTGTTGTTGTGGTCTAACTGTCCCTTCACACTGGGTCTGTGTATATAGGGCTATTTGTAGTAGTTTTGGATCTGATTTTGTTTTTTTTAACGGAAAGAAACACTGTTTTTGGTATATATGATGTATCTATCCATAAGCATTCTACACAACTTTACTGATTTTAGACAGTTTACACACAAGCAATAAGCATTTCCAACACCAGCGCTTTGTTTTCTGGAGAGAAATAAATAAAAGTGACATCCAAACAAATCCATTCATTTTATTTGACCTCACATCATAAAACAGCCAAAATATCGCATTTTATTTCAGCAAATCGCTTTTTTTTTTATAAATACAATGGCTTTCAAATATGTATATAGATAGTCAAGAACTACTAGAGGGCCGAGTAACCTGCATATTATTGGGGTGTTGGAACTCAACCATGTCTCATGCATAGAAACAAGTTCATCAGGTCGCTATTAACTTACAGATCAAGGTGTACATCCTTCTGAATAAAAAAAAGGCTTTTGTTTACAAAGTGATTGGAACATATATTCAGACACTGGATAGAAATCAGTTCAGGATACACCTCTTACTTCTCACAAAAGATCTGATAGAGGTTAAGGAGAATCTTAATCCTTTTTATTTTCACCTCGCTTAAAGTTTAAAGCAAACCTGCTTCAAGTCAGCATACAATAATAATAATAATAATAATAATAATAATAATAAAAAAACAGTAAGTTACAACTTCTGGGCCCCTGAGCAAGTACTTCAGCCCTCAATTGCTCAGTTGTATATATATATAAGTTAGGAGATAAATGCAAGTTGCTCATAGTTAAGGATATCTACCATAAATGTTAAAAAAACAAAAAAAAACAACAACTAATAAAGTGTATTTAAAAAAAAAACATCATTGAGCAATTACAGGACCAAAAGTCAGTCAGTCATAAAACAATTAAAAAAATCATGAAAACACACACTAAACAAAAATCTTTTACCAATGCACAGAATTTGCATATGGGATTTATAGCCCAGAGCTGCAAAGTGAAACAAAACACTTCTAAAAGCTACCATGGAAACAGGCATTCAGGAGAAAAGCTCGGTTTAAAAAAAAAAAAAAAGTCCAGCTTGGCTTTTGTGGTCCATTTCAAACCAGTCGAAACAAACAGGGCCGAAGTGTAGACCTGCCATAACTCTCATCGAGGACCACGTAGACGAGCTTCACTAAAAGCCTTCAATTTACTCTACGATAAATTACATTCGCGTAGTGTGCATTGCTCCATGCGTCTTTCCCTTATTCTAAGAATCGATCCGTGCGAAGGTTTACGTTGAATATGCGTTGCAAAAAAAATAAAAATAAATACATTCCTACAATCCATGTTCGGTTACACGTAATACTGAATAGAACATGGTTATTCAGTTGTATGTTCTATTTTTAATACACGGTTACACTTCATGGGAAAAAAAAAGTGTTTAATCTTAAACAAAATTGATCTATTATGTGTTCTACTAAGCTTATAAATACAGCCTGAGGCTTAGAAATCAGAGAATTCTGCAAGTATATGAATTTCCCTTCGTCTTCCTGCACAAATCTGGTGTTCACTGTGTGCATGTGGGTTAAAACACGAGTTCCTTTTAACGGACAAAATCGAAAACTTCCCTTTTTCTCTTCCTTTTTCTTGTGAACAAGAAAACCAAAACAGCACAGTATACATTTTCATTTTTTACATGTCACGAGGTGTGTAACAAGAACGTTCCTGAGGTTATGCTTAATGGTTAAAGTACCATTAGGATATGAGTTAATAAAAATCAGCATCTAATTTTTCCACACCACTGCTGGTTTGCTAACAACAAATAAACAATAGGATCTTTTTCGTCATAGTGTGAAGGTACATGGCTGATTTCATGCAAAGTCCCATTCTCTCATCTATGGAGATTCCCATTCTTTCTCCCATAAATCCCTCCATCCATCCAGGCAGATTCCCATTCTTTCTCCCATAAATCCCTCCATCCATCCAGGCAGATTCCCATTCTTTCTCCCATAAATCCCTCCATCCATCCAGGCAGATTCCCATTCATCCGTCCGTGCATCCGTATATTTATCCAGCATTCTTCTTAAGGTTTCTACCTTCTATTCATAGTCCCATTCTTTTTCCTGTCCTTCTGTCCATCCGTCCGTCTTCTCATTCTTTCCCATTCATAATTCTTAATTCTTTCTACCCGTGCATCCCTCCTGATTCCCATTCTTTATCCCTACTCATCCCCGGTGAGTACTATTCTTTTTCCAATCCATCCATCATCCATGGTGATCCCATTCTTTCTCCTATCCATCCATGCCGATTTCTATTCTTCGACATTTACATTTCCAGCATTTGGCAGATGCCACAAAAACCAAACAAAAAAACAAGGCATGAAGTGATAGTCCCTGTGATTGAAAGGAAAGGATTGCATCACTCCACCGCTTCACTCGCCAAACCATTCAACTTTAACTACTCTGGAAGAAGAGTTTGGTAGAAACTGAACTGAGAATAAACACCCCCCCCCAATCCAACCCCACCCCCGAGAATAAACAATTCCCTTTTTGTTCTTTCATCGTCAAGACTTCCCTTTTAGAAAATAAACCAAGATAGTGCAATAAAAAACATCTCAATAAAAATAGGGCAGTGTTTTCTTTTTCTTTCCAGCCTTCTGCTAAAACATTAAATAGAATTAAGTGATTAGGTTGTTTTGTCCGCAGTGCTTCTGGTAACGGATCACACGTCAGGAAGCGATGGCACAGACCGGGCCTGGTCACCTCGCAGAAGCGTCGGATTAAACTATACAATGAACCGCAGCAAGAAGGACAGAGCAGCTCCTAGAGAAAGCCCCAGAGCTAGGAAGAAGGTCATCAGAGCTCCTGCTGTCTCTCCGTCTTGTGGACCCGCCAACCTGGGAGAGAGTTGTGACGTGAATATAAACTTGAGAGGGTGAGAAGCAGCATGGATAGCTGAGTGTGTAGAGTAATGGGCTGAAGTGTAATGGATGGTCATGCCTGAAGATGTATTTATTTACTTACTGCGGTGCGTAAGTCATAGACAGGCAGACGAAGTAACCGCTGGACAAGGAAAAGAGCAGCATGATTATGACAAACATCCAGTCACTGGAAAAGAATACAGGCAGGAAGCTTCGGCCCTGAACGTTACATAACATCAGCAGAGGAATGAAGATCATACGGGACACCACTAGTATCGGGAACAACCGACTCTCTTTAGAAGGCTGAGAGATAGACACAGAGAGTGAGAGAGACAGAGAGACAGAGTGAGCAAAACTGACACATTCTGTAAAACATTAACAGAATTGATTAAAGTAGTTAAACACAAAATTTTCAAGTACCCATTGCACCCAAGAGGTGACAAATCTCCCAGTCAAGTCCATCAGGTTAAAGAGCAGGAAACAGCATACAGGGATAAAATACCTTTCTGAGACAAAGCACGTAAGCATACAGTAGTTTAGAGAAAATACACAATGAGCTTTAATATAAGCTTTACTGAAGAGTGATACATGCATAGTCAGTGCTCATACCCCACTTTCCTGGGTAGGCAGTTTTCACGTCCACCGTGACGGCGGGGAAGACCGAGAGCGTAACCGTGAACACGAACGTTACGCAAAACGCCATCACCCAAATCTAAACAGAAGATTTGAAGAAGTGGTTAGCGATTTAGGTGGAGATTCGCTGGAATCCGACCAGTGGAATCAACTTACATCGAAAATGTTGACAGAAAAAAAAAAGAGCCATCCGATTTCTCAACCCACCTTTTTAAACACTTCCAACACAGAGCTCTTTGCTTGCTTGGCATGCTCAGTGTCAACACAAATAAATGCTTGCTTGGCACCATCACACTCTGGACTTTTGGGAGATCCATTAGGCAGTGAATCAGTGGCCTGAATGTTCAGTTCCCCATTCTCCTGTGTTCCTGCCATGAGAATAATATAAAATAAAGATTGGGGCCGTCATAGAAGCATTTTGGTGCAGTGTTGTTTGTAGTGGATGCTGGTACTGGTTATGAAGAAATGTTTAGAAACCAAGCTGCATGCTAGTGACAAAATGAGGAAAGCTTTCCTGTTAAATAAGCAAGTAAATAGTAAAGTCATGATGTCACAGCAATGAGGAATAGACTTTTGGATCCACCCACAGGTACATGTACTATAAAACCCGGGTTGTGATTCTGCATCAGAGAGCAGTTGATGAACTTCAACAAAATATATATAAAAAAAGGACTAATGCCCCTTTTCCACTGAGGCAGTTTGCGTGCTGGTTCGGAGCCAGCGCCTAATTTAGAACCGGTTCTTTCTTTTTCGACAGCCAAAGCACCGGCTCTGAAGAAGGAAAAGTGGTTCTTAAGCAGCACCAAAACGTTGCTGGTCTAGACTTAAGAACCGCTTGTGCCCATCAAGCTGCCACTGCTGGGCCCCTGAGCAAGGCCCTTAACCCTCAATTGCTCAGATGTATAAACTGGAGAAGGAAAAAAAAAAAAAAAAAAAAAAAAAGGAAGTCACTCTGGATAAGATGCAAATGTGTCTGCTAAATGCAAATGTCAGGGGCTGTGGGCGAAGCTACTGTTAGCGCATTTGATAATGTACCTTAAGTATACCAATGTTTAATACACTTTTACTTTACCACGATATGATGCATTATCAGCACACATGATAGTAAGTAGCTACATGCTAAGGCTAACTTTTTTCTGTTAATAATGTTATGTAATAACATTATAATGTTATGTAATTATGTAATAATAATGTTATGTACTTTCTCGATTACAACCTCCGTTTATACAGATTACACGGAGCTGCACGTACACGTCAGATTCGCATCGTTTGGATGCCAATGTAGGTTCACAAAGCCATGAGCATTAACAGTAAAGTAACATCCACCATTGTTGATGTTGTGTTTGTGTTTGGCGCTGCTGGGCTAACATTGCTGTGTAACGTGACACGTATACAGTGACGTCAGACTCGGCTCAGTGACGGCTCTCTAGCCGATGAACCTTGACTTGACTTTGAACCAGCACCAGCTCTGAAACAGCACTCGGTTCTTTTTGGTGGAAAAGGTTTATAAATTTACTGCTTGCATATTTGCACTGTCACCACATACAACACAGTGATAAAAGGAAAACGATTTATAAATCACCATCCGGTGTCACACAGATGTTTCCTCTCAAGGATTGTTCCTAATCTCCTCTCAGGGAGTTTTTCCTTGCCACGGTCGCCTCTGAATTGCTCACTAGGGCTAGATTTCTATCTTGAATTCATCTATTCTTGTAAAGCTGCTTTATAGATTGTTGAAAGCACTACAGAAAAAAATGGAAATTGTTTTAATCTGAACAAAAAACCTCTCACAGCCTGTATAGGAAACCAGCTTGCCTTTACTGCTCCACGTAGCACTCGCTAAAACAGGATAAGTGACGCTATGACATTACTGCATTTGTTTACTGTACGCTGATGAAAAGTAAACAATCCTGAATGGTCCTGATTCTCTTTCAGCCTTTGATGGTTATATGGCTGGAAAGAGTCATGAGCATAATTAAAAGGTCAAAAGGCTCAGTCACCATCTGCTGGACATGAATTGATTTTGGATCGATGACTGCAGAAGCATAAATGATAGCTTCTAGAAACACAGTGGATCTCAGCTGTGGATTTTAAAGTAATAACTACAACGCAGATATTCAGTGTAGGATTTCGAGGTCTAATCTACAACACAGATTTGTGACGTCACGCATGCGACAGAGGTCTGTGAGGGATCATGTGATGTGATCATAATGAAATTAAAATGTCATTCCTTCACCGTGATGTAAACTGCAACATCAGACAGCGACGATGTAATCGCAAGACCAGACCGTCCGGTTATAACTGTTATAAGCCTGTGATGCCTACAATTCTGAGATCACATGGTTATGTCATTATTGTGAGACTCGATCAGTTTGTGATGTGGTTATTGCGATAGCCTGCAATGTTCCTATTGAGACATCAGTCTGTGATGTTACTGCTAGGTCAGAACGTGCAACCTACCGCAATAGCGACATCACAGTCGGATCTAGCAATAGCAATAGAGACATTGCGATCTATCGCAATAATGACCATTGTTTCTACTGGGACATCAGACTGCGAGGTCATTGTGCGACCAGATTGGGATGACTTTCCTGAATATTGAATTGCGACATCATAGTTGCGTACAAAGCAGCGATATTGGACGGTGAGGTCATAATTGCATTAAGATCTTTCCCCCCAATAGGGGAGTGGTTTTCCAGTTGACAACGACAGTTATAATAATGAGATTAAGATGAAATATCAGATTAACTTTTTAGGCTTGGTACATTCCGGAATATTCATCGGAGTCTTCTTTATAGCTGGACGCACTCAAGAGTGTTTCATTACAGGCAGACTGTCCTCTAATAATGCTCTAGAACCAGTCAATAATGACAGGAAAATGAGGGCAATGGCCAATACGGAGCAGCAGCTCTATAAATACAAGCATTTCTATTGGCTATTCTGATTTTTTAATTTTTCCCCCTGAACTTCAGTAAGGCAGGGTTTAAGGTTGGGCTGCTGGCGCAAACCACTTTATGAAAGACAAATAATGCATTTTCCATTTATATAATTTTATTGAGCTTTTTATTCTATGCACAGGGATGACAAGTGACGTGTTTCTTGTGTCCCATAAGAAAAGATGCTCCGTCTGTGGTTCTTGGCAGTCTTTCCCTACAAACTCTGGTTAGAACAGTTTTTCTTAAGCCCTATTCGGACGGGATTAGTTTTATGTGGGGACGTGGGGGTAAAGTAATTATTACCAGAGCTTCTCTGTGATTTTAGTCCCGTCCGAATGTGCCATCTCGGTAATCATTACGGACAATGTCAGTAAAGATTACAGCGACTTTTACCTTCTGTAAAAAGGCATGGAAAAATTACCTCAGGTAATACTAATCCCGTCCGAAAAGACCCGCTATAAATATGTACGGTAAAATTCCGTCATTTCCTTTTTAAAAGTAGTTTTTGGCACGTTTTGCAAGCATGGAGGTGCTTGAAGAAGCATTCGGTTGCGTTGCAGGTGGTGGGTCAACTCTGTGGCAAACCTCCAGTGTTTTTCGCATACCATTTAAAGCAAAAAGAAGATCGAAACCACTCATTAGAGGCACAAAACTTCTTTTATTTTATTTAGAAAATATTTTCTTGTAGTAACATTGTAACATTTGCTCCAGTTTCGCGTTTTTCTTGTTGGTGCCATGTTGTCTGTTTGCGCACGTGATAACAGGAAGCAACGTCATACACACATGACGACAAGGAGGTTACTGTGGTGCGTAAAGCGAGTTACCCCTCAGACTTCTGCTAGTTTTACTGAGATGTCTTGTCCCGTGCGAATTGCATTACTCCACGTCCCCACGTAAAACTGATCCCGTCCGAGTAGGGCTTTAAACTGTACGTTTTTAACAAAGACAGCAAACAAACTGCCAAAAAAATCTGAACGAGTACAATTTGTATCTGTATCTGTTCATCTAGGACACGTTCTCTGTTGTATTCTTAGCTGTTTACACCTTAGATTGATTGATTTTCGTTACGGTTTTTATTGCTGAATCTGTTCCGGGCCATTACTGTGAAACCGGATTGTGAAGTCATTACTACAACATCACCCACTTAACACCATTACATACTGTGTGTGCGTGTGTGTGTGTGTGTGTGTGTACCTTCAGGCAGAAGCTCAGCAGAAACTTCGATCTCATAGGTTTGGTCTTTACTCTTGTTGAGGTAAAATCTGGCAAACTCCTATAAACATACGCAAATAAATGATACAAAACAACATCTAACGAACAAACACTCGCACACATGAACACACAATATATCGGTAGACATTTCACTGTTGAAATGCTAATCAGATCTTCTCTTATTACTTCTTTACAGTCTCATGTTCTCCGTTTTTTTGCTTGTAATTAATTTATTCACATTTTAACCATAACCTTTAAGCCAAGAGCCCAACCAACACTGATTAAAGATTACACCAGTTTTCTGATTAGAATTATAGAAAGTGAACCAAGTATTGAATATATGTCCTAGCACGATTTTTTTCTATTTTCTGTGACTGAAACCTACACGGTGTTGAGTATTACATACATTTTATGGCTACTGTATAATTCTGGGACATGCTGTTGGACCTGTTTGTATGATGTAGCATTTCAAATTCTCTTCAGTATAGAGGAGGAGCAAAAGGAGCACTAAATCTTTAAGTTCAACATAGCACAAGCACATAGATAGACGTATACGTATAGACCATAGAGTGATTATGAATATACGGTGCATATAGTATAGTGAATAGGATGGCATGTGGAATTCCTGTACAGATAGAGAATATGTTGTAGGTTTAAAGTAAAGTCATACAATAGACGCTTGGTCATTTTTTTTATGGGCTGTAAACAACGTCTGTATTTATATGGGGCTTTTTTACACCTGGTCACTTCATGGGTTTTCTGTGATCAGATAGCTATCCGATGGTAAAAACACCAGGTCTAAATGCCCTCCTAAACGGTTTCGAGACGGATATAAATCCGATCGTTCGAACCACTTCAGGAGGTGGTCTGGGACGCGTTTCAGATGAAACTGGACAGGTGTAAATGAATGTGGTTGTTCAAGCCACATACGTCAGCGCTATACTCCTCCCAAACGGAGGTACGTCACTCGCAGGTGATCTTTCACCCGAGGTCTCGTTGGGTCTTAAAACGCGCTGCTGCCATCAGCGAAAATGCAGCAAACAGTAAATGCTGTTTTTTTGTAGCATAACCATCGTAACGAGTTTTTCCATCTTCTTCTTGATTGCATACACCAAAGCGTGTTCCATTTCAATTACCCCGGAAATGAGGTCAAATATATTTGCATTTTGGGCGGGAGTAGAAAGATCGGATCGATATCCGATTCGCCGAGACGCATTTATGTGGCCTAATGTAAATGGAACAGTTTTAACAACTCAGATAGCTATGGGATCAGAGACAACACATGAAGTGACCAGGTGTAAAAAGGCCCTATGGCTACGGAACAATTTCAACAAGACACACGTACCAGTTTGGGCAGCAGCACGTAGCTGAACAGTGTTACCAGAGTCCCCACACATGGAGTGATGAAGTATCCGAGAGCTGCAGTTTCTTCATCTGTCTCACCTGTGACATTAAATCACAAAACCCTTTTATCAATATACCGAGTTATTTAAGCGGTAAGGACTGGGTCAAGGTCAAACATGCAGTATCTTGTAGTTATCTGATCAGGTCTACACACTGTGAATTATCGCGTTCGTGCGACTCACTTGCGATGGCGAACAGCATGGCAAGAGCGGCGAACGTCCCGGCGAGACTTTGTCCACTCATGAACGGTGCGCTGTATTTCTGAGGCAGCAAGCCTACCAAGCCGAACAGGCTCCCCTGCAGCACTGCTCCGAACGCTACGCACAACGTTAACAAGTTAATATGCGATACATGAAACTGCTGCCTTTCCATCAAAACCAACAATAAACGGATAAAAATCAGACCGTTTTTAAAAATCCATTAAATATAAAATCACTCACAATTTATGAACCAGATTGTCGCCATGGTGATGGAAAAGAAGCGGTCTTGCTCCATTGGAACCTTTACCAGGATCGCTGTGAGGATGAAGAGGATGAGGATGAAGACCAGGCTGCCTGCTATTCGAATCCTTTCAGGGATCCTGACAGAAACAGGTCAATCGGAGTTAATGACGGTGCTGTTAAAAGTGAGCTCCAGCCAGAAGCCTTCAGGGCTCCGGTGTCTTCCAAATGTTTAATGTTAACCATAATTAAAAGTAAACCAAGTGCAGAACAGGAAATAACTGAATTGTATTATAAGGTTGATATTCAACAGCTCCGATTGAGGAAAATAAGTGGAATCTGTAATGGAAATCTTCATTAAGCCATTCTTAATTTCTCAGACGTTTTTGTTTTTAATAGCCAATTGTTTAATCTTAACACTCTAGGCAGAAGACACCTTTTCAAGTCAGTGAGTCCTCCCTCTATAATTCTATTTTAGTTATGGAATATGGAATTAAATCACTAAACAATTCACTAGTACATCTCACCGTGGGTAGAGGATGGAGTTGAGTAAGGTGAAGAGCAGCAGAGGCAGCTGGGATAGCAGCGTCATCCAGTTGTTGAAATAGTACTCCTTCGTTGCCGTAAGGGTGCCGTTGCTCCATTCTGACGTGTTAAGCCTGTTATTGAAGTACTATCCAGATACACAGACATTTTCTTATTAGTAATATTTTAAAAGACTAACTGTTGCTAATATTGGGATTGTAACACTGCAAAAATAAGTAAAAAAAAAACTGGGAAAAAAAAAGAAAAAAAAAAAGATACCATTCTGTTGAAAATAAGAAATTAAAAAAATTTTAATTATAGCTAAATAATTCATCCTTCTGCAAACCAAATAAAATCAACAAACTAAAATAAATAAATAAGGAAGTAAATAAATAAATAATTATAAATAAAAGATTTTTCTAGCCTAGCCTTCAAATAATATTGAAACTAATATTTGTGACAGATTTTTTTTTAAGTATAAATAATAGAATTGGTTTATTTCATTATTTTAGGGATAAAAAGCTAATAAAGATGCTAACATAATTAACCATGGTAACATTATATTGTCTCCCAGCTCTACATCAGATGGCTATGTTTAATAACAATATCATATATGACATTGGAAAAGTTTAATAACGTCAGTTATTACACTGTAATCTCGCTCCCTGTAATTACGCTGAAAATGATTTTGTTTAGAATAATTTACTCCGCTTTAAAAAAATGTCAGCCCTAGATGACAGGCAGGAAATCATCGTACGGCAGAGCTTGCTGGCATTTGCTTAGTGGTTAATATAAAACCTTGTTTATACACACACCCCGTTCTGGGTTTTACGTCAGCAAAATTGACGTACTGTTTGAACGAGTACATGATAGTGAGCGTGTGTTGTTAATCACTCTCTAATCGTCATTACCATTAATGTATTTAGAACGTGTGTGTTTTTATACTTTTCCTTTCCAGTGTCTTAATTGATGTCTAACGTCAAAGTCGAATTGACACATCGATAGATTTGATTTCACATGAACGTAGATCACTTCCTATTGCATCATGCGTCTTTACGTTGCACTTTTCAAGCGAGAGATGATGACGGATGTGAGACAGGGCGAAGAAGGCGCGGCTTCCGTGGGTGGGGTCAGTCAAAGGAGCTTTATAGTCTTCTTTATCTTTTGGCTTTTCCCGTTAGGGGTCTCCACAGCGAATCATTCGTTTCTACCTAACTATCCTCGGCATCTTCTACTCTCGCACCAATTACCTGTGTCCTTTTTCAACACATCCCTATATCTCCTCTTTGACCTTCCTCTTGACCTCTTACCTGGCAGCTCCACCTCCTACATCCTTCTACCAATATAACCATCTCCCTCCTCTGTAAATGTCCAAGCCATTTCAATCTAGTCTCTCTGTCCTTGTCACCAAAACAGCCAACCTGAGCTGTCCCTCTGATGTGCTCGTTCCTAATCCTCCTCACTCCTAAAGAGAACCTCAACATCCTCATCTCTGCTACCTCCATCTCTGCCTCATGTCTTTTCCTCACTGCTACAGTCTCTAACCCATACAGCAGATCTGCTCTCACTACCGTCTTCTACAAATTTCCTTTGATTCTTAAAGGAGCTTTAGAGTAAAGCTTGATAAATTTGGCAAGATTTAGTCCGAATCTGTTAAAAAGTTGAAGAATTTGAATTTTTTTCTTTTTCTACATACACAAAGCTCTGCCTCCTGGGAAACTATGGTGAGCTAAGACAGATCAGTCAAACAATTAAAAGCTTTTCTAGAGAGTTCTTTCTAGATTTGCATATCAATTGGCTCAGCTGCTGTTATTCCAGAGGGACTGTTGAGGTTGTCTAGTCTTTTTGTGTACACTGAGGAAGGGGTGTTTTAACAAAAGGTGCAAGTTTGGCACAACTGCTACTGCTTTTATTTTGGAGCTCGGTAAGACTGAGTTTTCTCAGTACGTCAGGCGAAATCACTTACAAACTAAACCACTTTAGATGCATGAGCTTGTTGTGAACAAAGAAACAGTTTGAGCATTAGAACTCTGGTAACTTACTCAACCATGGTTTATCACTGGAAATGCCCACAATCTCTAGCTAAGCTAGTGGTTCATTAAAACGCCTCAGGTTAGGAACGCAAGCGAGGCTGAAAAGAAAAAATTTTATCTGGAAAGCCGACAGTCTTACATGAACACTTAACATGTGCAACGGAAAAGGAGTTCATTTGTAAATTTGCAAATGTGTAGGTTTGTATCTGATAGTCTGGGATGGATGGATGGATGTACGGACGGACAGATGGATGGACGGATAGATGGATTTATAGATACCATTGAGGCGGTCATGAAAAAATTCCAAGGCAGCAGTGTTCCCAGACCAAGGATAAAGAAACAGATTCCTACTAACTTCCAACTGTGTGAAGAGAAAAAACAAAACAAAACAAAACAAAAGAAAATCAGGGTGTTAAACTATCACATCATACAGTTTAATATCCATAAAACACAGTGAATCAAACTCACCGGTCACTCGGTGCATCTGCATTTGTCTTCATTATTTCAGTCAGGTCCCACAAACTGGAGGAAGAAACAGAGCACAGATTTTGAGGACTTTATACCACTAGCTAAGTGGTTAAGTCCAACACCTTAACCATTAAGCTACCACATACCCAGCACACACAATGAGACATGGACATACAAGCCCCCAAACCAGATAAACATCTTTCTCCTAAGCGCTTGTGGACATGAGTGCTCATGGCAACCGTTTGTATCAATTCAAATTTTATGCAAATCGCTAAGCCCTGGTTCAGTACAGGCGTCTCGCTAGAGGACACGTGCGCTGATATTATTCCCTAATGTCCGATCACATTACAGTCGTTTTATTTTCAGTATCACACTTTATGTGGAGTTCGAGTTTGGAGCTCATATCAGCAATAAAGAAAATAATGAGAGAAATGCCTCTGAAATGACACGTTTAATTTAAATGGGTCCAAATGTGCTCTTAGCGTCCTCATGCTGCTTCCGAGCACAAAATCCTTCCTAATTATATCCAAGAGTAACACCTTTTACATGAGATATTTTCTATAACTGATTATTGTGCTGCATTCGACTAAAGGTTGTAACTTCTGACCTTTAATAAAACAATGAAAGAAAGCATTCCCTGAACTTAGAATACCTCAGTGCTCAGTAACACGGGAACGTCTCCTTATACCCAGGTTCAGCAAATTAACTTGGCTGCTCACAGTAAACAAAGCAGATCTTCTTCCCTTCTACCGTAATCTACAAGTATTTGTTTTAGACCAACGAACAGTCACACAAAACTCTAACACCATCTATAAAGATGGCTGATTTGAGCTGGTGCATACCAGTTACACCAGTCATCCCAGTTACACAGAGGAACACTGATGCGTCTATGGGTTTCCCCACTTTCTACCTAGAAGTCCAATGCACTATCATGAGCTAATGGACACACGTATTCTCTTATGTAAATCCTCCAGAGTGCTCAAACTCAAAACCTCAAACCTTCTAGGTCACCTGCAGAAAAGCAGAACAAACAGCATCCTCTGAAAATGTGTAAATTCTTCCGTCTCGACAAAAGCGTCTCAGCAACAGTGCTGTCTTTGTAAACTCACCGGTGTTTTGTCCTGATTAGCCTGAGCATACAGAGACATGCTGCCGCATTAAACGTTATGTCAATAAGGTATGTCACCTTAGAGAGTGTGAGGTGATCAGACAAAACAATGCCTAGTGTTTGTGTCTTTATACACAATCGTTACAATGAAATGTAAACAGTTTTGTCTGAGACGCTGAATCTAAGGCAGCACTAAGGGTTTTCTGTAGCGAAGACATATTAAGGGAATATCGAGTGAAAATCCCTTTTTGAGTAAAATAAAAGTTTAACACTTTCTACCCTACACCTGAAAATGTGTGTTCAGGATTTTATGTCCATTATAATACAGTATCGTTTCTATAGCAACAATTTTTATGGTTCATTTAATGGGAATGGTGACTGTGAGGAGACCTCAGCATGTGTGGAAGGAGTCTCCAGTTTCAATGCTTTCAGAAGTAATGGTGTAATTAATTTTTTTCCAATAAGGGACGGGTGGTTTTGCGGTTTTCCTGCAAGACAAAATGTGCAGTTTTTGTTAAATGAAGCAAGTAACAACTAGATTTGTAAAGTTTGTCGCGACAAACTTTGATGTTGGCTTTGATGAGGCAAGTATTCGCAAAGGCCGGTGCTTTTTGGAGGCAAGTGGACAGAAAGCTAGGGTGCCAATACTTTTGGAGGCGAGCGGACAGGAGCATGTGACGTGATCCGAATACCTGTGAGGTTGTGCTGCACGATTAATCATATCGCAATCGCGATATCAAGCCTGTGCGATTATATGACACAAAATGCTGCGATTTTATGAAATAAATAAATAATAAATAAATGCATGTGTGGACATGACAACCCATTCTCTCTGAAAGCTGTTTGCTTATTTCATACAATACACCGCTATCCGCTACTAAAAAAAAAGACCAGTGAGTTTCAGTTTAGGCAGTGGCACATGTGGCGCGTATGGTCATGTCGTGACTTTTTCCGGTGTGCAGCGCGGAACGGGTGAAGATTGATGCCGAGCAGACGGACACTGAACTGGTAGCCAGAAAAAATGCTACCTCTGTTATATGGCGATATTTTGGCTATAAGATATCCGACACCGAGCAGAGAGAGGTACTGTCCAGAATTGGTAAAAATAAAAAATAAAAAAATTAAGTTGCTACATCACGTGACGACACGACAAACTTATATCAGCACCTGAAACAGCACAGAGAAAAGTATTATGAATGCATGAAGGTAAAAGCCCAGATTAGTAAAGAAACAACTGAACAAAAAGAACAATCTGTTAGATAGTGTTAATTGTCAGATGAGACGAAATATGTCAACAACCTTTTTTTTTTCATGACTAAGACGAGACGATGACAAGACTGCACCACTGTCCAAAAACGCTGATTAAGACTAAATTTAACATGCATTATTGTTGACGAAAAAAGACGAGACGAAAATGTTTTGTATAAAATAAAAACTAAGATAAAATCTCTCTTCATTTTCGTCTACAATTGTCTCTGCTTTTTCATCAGCTGTTACGCCTTTAAAATATTCAGAATGAGTTCGCGGCTTCGCGCTGTTGCTCAATTTACAGGTCTCATACGCCTGTGGCTGCAACACGAAACCGCTGAACAATTGTATTGCTTCCGTTAAAGAAAACAGTGCGCTCCGTCTCTAGGGTTAGAATCCTGTGTGTCCATGGCAACACTCTGTTTTTCATGGCAACGGTGTGTTATAGTTAGCAGCGGTCTGTTATCAAGAAATAAAATAGTGTGTGCGTAGAAAGAATTCGTCCACACGCCGCTCAAAAAAAGAAAGGTCCTGAGCACAAGTCCACCGTTTAGGCAGCTTTTTGTGTTAAATGATATTTCCTGTTGCTGCGCAGGCACTTTTATTGTACATGACAGCTTATGTCCCGATGACCTAGGGTCGCAATATGACATTTTCCCTAAATCACGCAGCCCTACTGTGAGGCAGTGCATTGGGCTGAGTGTTTTGATATGTAACATGTCCATGTTGTGCTAATTTTTTATTTTCATGCGACATCACATGAAGTTTTTTGATTTTGCATATTTTGGGAGTGGGACAACCAAAAGGCCAGTCGGTACACCAATTTAAAACTTTGTTCAGAGTATCACCCTAAAGGAGCTGGCCGAGTTTTGTCTAGATAGTTCGAAAGCTTGCTGAGTCAGTGGTTTTCACCGCGGACCAGTCAATGTTTGATCATTTTACCGCAGCCCGCTGGGGGTGGGGGCGTTGCGGTCACTGCAGAAAACCCCGCTTCACACAGATAGGATGTCGGAAATGGCGATAGGGATTTAAGTGCTGTGGTGACAATCTCAGGGTATTCCGCCATGACTTTAATCCAGAACACCGGCAGAGTTTCTAACTTTCTAACGACGTCTGTTTCGTGCTCATTTTTGCTAATTTGTGGGTTAAATTTGAGCAAACACAATATACACGTACACCAAGCACTGTTAAACATGACAAAGTACTGGTGAACAGAGAGAAGAGCGATACACACCTTCTCTCCACCAAAGCTACAACACCACTGCCGCTTGCAGCCGCTCAGCTCCAGACGTCACCTAAACCCGGCCCGAGATCATGATATTTTGCGCATGCGCGGTACTGGTGCGGCTTTAGGTGACGTCTCTCAGCTCCCGGTTAACCTCTCGTCCATGGAAAGTCGCACAAACCCGAGAGAAATACACCACAGTAAATAAAATGGAAATAATTTAATGTTCCATGGGCGGCCCGGTACAATTTGGTCCGCGGACCGCCCGGGGGTTGGGGTCCACTGTGCTGAGTTATAAACCTTCAAAGTTTATAATGGGAGTCTATGGGAAAAAAGGCCACTTTGATACCTGGTACCGGAAGTACCGGAAATCGGATTGCTTCGAAAAAGTCCTACAACATATCCAAATTTGGTGCATGTGGCTCGAAAGCCCTAGGAACAGTTACTCTTGATAAATTTTTGTCTAAGCTTAAATAGGAAAACAGAATGTTAATGAACCCAGTCACTTGTAAAGACATACTTTTCCAAGATATTAAATAATAATAAAAAAAAAATTAAAAAAAAAAAAAAAAATCGCACACACACCTTTAGGAACGCTTAACTACGCAGTACGCCTGTACGCCTTACTGTCAGTTCAAAAAAACATTTATCATCAAAAGTGTTTGCTCTGTCCCAAGGTCACTTAAGTCAGCCATACGTGCCAGCGGCTAAGTTAATGACTCGTATCCGAAAGCTGCTTTCATACTCGATAAGACTAACTTGAAAACAAAACAATGATTTTTGCTTTAAAAAAAAAAAAAAGACTTCCATGTAGATGCTTTCTAGGAGGAAAGCTAGAATTGTTAAGCAACTGAAGTGTGTAATTATTATACAAGGACACTTGGAGAGGGGAAAATGGTTCCAGAAGACTATAATTGATCTTTTATCCCTTCTGGGGGTACCTTTAAAAAAGAAAGTTCTAACATCACTCTTAATATACTCCATGCACAAGATCGGGGTTCAAGCCCCAGCACTGCCAAGCTGCAACTGTTGGGCCCTTGAGCAAGGCCCTTAACCCTCTCTGCTCCAACCTCCTCAGCTGGGATATGCGAAGGAAAGAATTTCACCGTGCTCTAATGTACATGTGCTGATAATAAAGGCTTCCGATTCAATTCAAGTTTGGGTCACTTTTTGCAGTTGATTCGAATCTGTGGTTGAAAGATCAGCTTGTCAAATTATTTCTCATCTCTTCTCATTCTAGTAGGTTGAAGTCTTCTCTTCTGTACCTTACCTGGAAATAACTGTCTGGGACCGATGCCAAGATGGCCACCAAGCGAGCAGACTATACTATACAGACTTTTAACTCATCTCGTTCCTGTCCTCCAAATGTCCACCTCCCGCATTGTATAAGCCAGATTTACTGTATCCTTTCTGTATGTTGACGGCCAGAGCGCTGGAGGCTTTGTGAGTGTAGGAGATAGTCTAACGATTGCGTTCAAATTAAATGCACTTGAGCGCCATGGGAAAGTCTATAATACTCAAAGCACCTGGAATGAATAATAGAAAAAAAAAAAAACACATAGGAGACATAAAATTATACTCCTTAACATGAGTATTAGACTTGCATGGAGATTGTTCAAATATTTTATAATGGTTTGGTTACGTTAATTTCCTTATAAAGGTCCAGATAAGCAACTAACAATAATCTAAGCATTGATTAGAGTTAGAGTTCAGAGTTAGATACAAATAAAATTATCAAATTTGAAGTGGTCGTGTTTTACCTATGGCCATTATCACGGTTTCAAAATCCATCGTTTTTATTCAAGACCAAAGTCAAAGACATTAAGTGTGCCGATTTGGTTTAGATACGTGTCCTGTAATCCGATTAAAAACACAAAACAGTCATGAGTTCATCAGTCATGAGTTCATCAAGCCAATCAGGATTATTTATTCATTAATTGATTGATTTTCAAAAACCTTTAAAACCAATTATCTGGCAGAAGTACAATGCATGAAATAATGTAGATACAGGGTCAGTAGATGTAGATTGCAGAATAAAGAGATAACATGGAATCCGGCCATGGCAAGGATGCTGGCACAACAGCAAAAAAACCCCACACCTCGGTGCGGTTCGAGCAAACAGGAAAGCTTTGGTAACACAACCGTACTGAGAACAGAACATCAAGTGCAGTTTTTTTTCTCATATAATCCCACAAACTTCCTGTCATCTTGAACCAACACAATGAAATTTCATAGTTATTGACAGACTTCTTCTTCTTCTTCTTCTTCTTCTTCTTCTAAGAAAACCTCTTATCTGTTTTAATTTATCCAATTCAATCCACATGAACTTCATTGTAAACATTTAAACCATAAATATCCAAACAGCTTTAGTGTTTTTAGATTAACAACCTCTTAGAATCTAGTTATTTGTGCATGAAGCCAATTTTCCTGTGGCACTGTTTTTGTTTTTTGCATAACAAGAACAAATATACATACAGAGTGTGTTCAACTATTATGTAGTACACATAACCAAGTATGACGTAGTTTTCGCGCATGCGCTGAGTGCGACCTGAGCAACATCCGCAAAGATACGCCATGCCATCAATCTTTTATTTCCTCTTAATCAAAGGCGATGTGAAATATGGACAATGTCCGTTTTGTTTACCAGTAGTACCAGTATATATATATACACACACACACATTATATATACACACACACATTATATATAATGTCCTGAAATGTACATAAAGCCACATCGTCACTAACCTACACATAATCCTATTTACCTGGGAGGTTAGTCTACAGCACAGATCTAAACCTTCAGACATAAAGCATGTGCTCACCTTGGAAGTACAAAAGCTTACCCAGCCTGTTATTCCTCTTTTTTTCAGCGTAAGACTAGGATGGAAAAAAAAACATCCAGTCACCATGTGGAAAAGGCTGCACGTGTCAATCAATCGTAGCTCCGCCCACACGACTTAAAGCGACAATAACACAAACACAGAACTCAAGGAATTAAAAACAAAAACAAACACATAATACTTAAATATAGGCACGTATATGCTTGTAGTTCCTGCTATTTTATTCACGCTTCAGCTTTCTTTTTCTTTTCTTTTTCCCCATTCCGAACCTCAAATAGGGTTTTATGCAAATTAGTGACAAGATAAACGCCTCGATTATTCCATTGGTTCGCAATCGACAGCCTCTCTAGCCAATCATACGTCTGTGACGTCATCGTCGCGCGACGTTTTGTGTTTGCGCCTGTATTGAGGGCAAGTAAAAACGTGCGTGATTACACGTGTCTACTTGTAATCGATATAAACGTTACACGCTGCCTTGGTTGAACAAGGAATCAGTAGTAGTTTGTCTGAAGTGCAGTTAGGGGCATTTCACAGCAGGAATGAGTTTACATTCATTCAAGTTTTCAATTCAATTCAAGTTTATTTGTATAGCGCTTTTTACAATGGGCATTGTCTCAAAACAGTTTTACAGAACATAAACATAGAACAAAAGGTTAATATAAAGAATTAATAAAATACAAAATTCAAGATTAATATTAGGGGGGCATGGTGGCTTAGTGGTTAGCACGTTCGCCTCACACCTCCAGGGTTGGGGGTTCGATTCCCGCCTCCGCCTTGTGTGTGTGGAGTTTGCATGTTATTCCCATGTCTCGGGGGTTTCCTGCGGGTACTCCGGTTTCCTCCCCCAGTCCAAAGACATGCATGGTAGGTTGATTGGCACCTCTGGAAAATTGTCCGTAGTGTTTGATTGTGTGAGTGAATGAGAGTGTGTGTGTGCCCTGTGATGGGTTGGCACTCCGTCCAGGGTGTATCCTGCCTCGATGCCCGATGACGCCTGAGATAGGCACAGGCTCCCCGTGATCCGAGAAGTTCGGATAAGCGGTAGGAAATGAATGAATGAATGAAAGATTTATATTAGATATATTTAGTTCACAATGTGTATGTATTTATCTCCTATGTCTGGGGTGACTCAGGTAGCAGTGGCAAGGAAAAACTCCCTTAGATGGTAAGGAAGAAACCTTGAAAGGAACCAGACTCAAAGGGGAACCCATTTTTCTGTTGAGGTGCTCAGATTTATTTACCTGTCTAGTTTCTTTTCGATGTATATTGCACATTTTCTGTTAATCCAATAAACCTCATTTCACTTCACTCCTGAAATATTACTGAAGTGTCCTTCAGTTATTTGATAGATCAAAATGAAATGATACAAACACCCAAATATTTATAAATGAAAATCATGGAAATTGTCAGGGGTTCCTAAACATTTGTGTACGACTGTATCTGTAATACATCTCACTTGCTCAAGACAGGTTCAAACACTATAATGCAGAGTCGCATGTGAGTTCTTAAATTCTAGTATTTTGCGTTCTGTTCTTTTAAGTAATTTTTTTTCTTTACGTTTGTATTCTGTTCTATGATTGGTGCATATTATTTACAACCACGATACTCATGGCATGTAATTGATGCCATAGCTGGACAGGTCTTGTTCACTCTTCACTCAATGCTTTCTATTATTACAGTTCTTCCTGATTAAAAATAACACACAGGTGCTTCCTAAGTGGAAGTTTACATTTTGTAAGGATACAATACAAGAAAGAGTACATGTAACGTTTGCATAGCAGAGCATTGTTAAAATACATAAACAATGTCTGTAGTCTTTACATTTTTTTTACACAATCTAATGCAAACACAGGATACTTCCCAGATGTATTTAATAATGTCAGAATAATAATGTTTATAGTATAAGCAGTATTTTTGTTTCTGATGGTGCTGAAATTGAACATAAAATCTAGTTTTAAATCAGTATATGTGTCTTTTAATTTTTTAACTTAATCCTGTAAATTATATGCCTTTCTCAATCAATCAATCAATCAATCAATCAATCAATCAATCAATCAATCAATCAATCAATCATGACAAATTATGCTTAAATATTGTGTTGTATTTAAATAAACAATGGGTGCAAAGCATTTTTATTTGTACAAGCACAAACATTAACTTTTACACATGTAAATGTTAATGTTTGTGCTTGCACAAATAATGCGGTCTTTTGCGTTTAATTACTCTTTATTATGATATTAAACGTTCATAAATATTAAATCTCCATGAATATCATTTATATCATTTGGGTGACACACCTTTCAGACATTATAAATCACAGACATATATCAGTTTTAATGAAAAATACATTTTTTAAATTCAGTAGTTTGTAACTACTGTTGGTTTATTTGCCTTGGGCTGTCAGTTATCAAACCTAGTGAAATGAAAATAAAATAAAATAAGTTTTTCTTTCATTTTTCCATTATACTTGCATCATCAACAAGTCAGTGAAGAAGTGCTATTAAAAAAATAATTTCAGCACCCTTAGAGACAATTACAAGGTGACTGACGTAGGAGTGATTTGTCTACTAGAAGGAAGTAAATAAATTATGAATAATGAAACCTAAAGTCCCCTGAACCTGTGGCAGGTCTGTGCATTTGCATTTGTGTATATGCAGTTAAACTGCATGCTTTAGTACCTCCAAATCAGCAAAAAAGTTCTTAGATTAATAATATCTTGTAACATTGACCAGCTGCATGGACAGAGATGGAGGAAGCAGGAACTTCTTGGGCTCCCTGAAACAAAATACATTAAGTATGGGCTTACATCTTGTCATACATCTGTATGTTAATGTAATGTTTTTTATGCATCAGTCAAAGTAACTGACACACTAAAGTCATATAAGTCTTTTACAAAATCAAAATAACAACCAAAAATCAACAATACGATTTCTACCCAGACGTCAGGCCTGCCTAGCAGATTGATGGAAGCCATGACAATTTAATGGGTTTGACTCGCTCTGTTAGCTCATCTTGTGTAATATAGATTTCTGTGTTGGTTTAGAATTAAATCTACAATTTGAAGTTTAATCACGACCATTCTCGTATAATCTGTTTAAAAAGAATGGGGAAAAATTGTATAAATGTAACAGCATAAATGAACCTACATGAAGTGTATACCAGGGGCATAAACTACAATCTTTCATTCTCAAGAATAATGAACGTATAGTACACAATAAGGAATGTCAGGATTCCAGACTGTCATGTGCTACTGTTAAACGATGTTAATTATAAAATAGCGTATTTATATATTTAATCAGTTTGTTTGTGTTTATTAATAAGCTTCATTTAATGCCCATCATACAGAGGTTAATGAATTACATTTTTAAGCCCAGATTTCTGGCAACATCTAGTGGTTAAATAGGATCGATGCAACTACATTAACGTAAGCTAACAATTATGTTAATCTGTTTTATTTTGTCTAGAAAAAATTGAATGCCAAATATGTTTTTACTTCTGTGTCCTCGTTTATATATTTAACGTCAAACTTCAAAACAAAGAAATGTATATTTTTATACAGCTTATAATTTTTAAAAATCACTTAGGCCAGAATAAGATGATTTTCTTGCCTTTAACCTACCCTACAGTCCCAGACTTATCTAGTTGGTGTTAGATTGGTGAAATTTGTTGTCTACTTTGCCACCAAGCCAAACAAGGATTAGCTGTTTTTACATCTAGAGTTAACATAGTTCATTTTATAGTCGGGTAAATTCGAATGTTTCTTCTGCTTGTTATTTCAGTAAGTTGATAATGTCTGTGGTAAAAATGGCTACATAAATAAAAATACATTAAATTTACTGAGTGTGCAAAGTTCTACAATCATCAGATCATAGAAGATTACCAGCTAAAATCCAAGGTGTTGTTTTCCTAAAGATTTAATTTTAAAAGATGGTGGTACTGAAGTTCAGACAAACTCAGATGCTATAATATTTGTTTAGAACATTGTAAACTTGGGGGAAAAAAACAAGACAATGTTCATGTGAAAATTTCTTCATTGCTAATGGCTTTCAGAGCTAACCGTAAACGTTCCCACATGCTTTCTCTGGGTATGAGTAACATAGCTGTACATGGCTGGGAAAACAGCACACTGCAGTGTTGCAATATTGCAGTGACATCTGCATCTAACTCCTGCTCATTCTACAAAACAGCCAGCTGAGCTCACTCACTCAAATGATGTCTAAAGAGGATCATGACAAAACATTTTGGTTTGCTGTTGATTTTGTCTTGCTTAAACTGTTTCACCCAGAAAACAATTTGTATTATCATATAAAAACAAGTGCATTTACTTACAAAATATTACACTTACAAGAATTACAGTTGGAATTGCTGTCATTAAAAATGAATCCTCACCTAAACATAACACATTATTACACATAAAGCAAAGCTGATTGTTTTTCTTGAAACATACCAACAGTACAGTATATGCACCCCCCCCCACACAAATACTTTCTCTCTCTATCTCTCTCTGTCTCTCTCTCTTCTCTCTCTATGTGTGTGTGTGTATATATATATGTCAATAGATACAATTTTTTTTAATCACGATTAATTAACTGTGATTAATCGCACACTTATAGTGAAATTAAACATACACTATTTATTTTGTTTAACAAGTTTATTTTTAACAACACTTCACAAAATTGCTATATCCAGGGATGCAAACCATCAGAACAGTTTCAATCTAAATTCAGTGTCATTTTCCTGCTTGTCAAACTAAAACAGAACACACAGAAGCTTCCAGCTGCTAAGGCAAATGCCTGCTATTATTATGGCTCTAATCACATGCCGTATACACTGATCCAGTGTGGGTTGTTGCACACTACTCATCAGTTTGTTAGTAGAACCTGTAAAGTGTTTTATTTTTACTACTATTATTTTTTAAACGCTTCCATGGTAGGCCAGTTCTTTGTTACAGTGTATGAGCACAACTTTGCATTTATCCAGAATGAAATCCAGTTTTCTTTTAAAAGAGAAATTTCCATCTACCAGAGTTACTGGAGCTTATGCCATTGTAGATGCTTTATACATGCAGGAGTGAGTGAGTAACGTGAACCATACTCAGATTTTGTTCTATGCATTTGACCCATCCAAAGTGCACACACACAGCAGTGAACACACACCCGGAGCAGTGGGCAGCCATTTTTATGCTGCGGCGCCCGAGGAGCAGTTGGGGGGGTTCGGTGCCTTGCTCAAGGGCACCTCAGTCGTGGCCGGCCCGAGACTCAAACCCACAACCATAGGATTACGAGTCAGACTCTCTAACCATTGGGCCATGACTTGCCCCAACATGTATATGTATATATGCATGTGTGTGCACTTATATGCATATCCTGTTCAACTGTATATATAAAACAACTTTTTTTAAAAAGCATTTATCCCTTTACCTAGGTGGAAAACATAATAACTGTTGCAAAAGAAGTATTATTATTATTATTATGTAAATGCGTTAACATTATAATTACAATTATGATATATAATAATACATTAATATAAACATGTGATTTATTTATTTATTTATTTATTTATTTATTTATTTATTTATACGTTTAAACTACATCAGGAACTGTGTAATTGTTTTGGCTGCTGTTATACTAAATATGTTTATATTTTCCCATCATTTTGAAGTGCATAAGTTATCTTTTGCATAATCGTCTTTTTATTTGTTTGCTTGCTTTTGTAAGAGACAGCACTGGCAGCGGTTTTTTGTTTTTGGCGACCCCTTCAGGCGGCGTGTAGAAGTGCAACAGCACTGCGGAGGACAAACGCAGGCGCAGCTTCAAAAACCCGCAGCAGCAACAGGCTCGAGCAGTGTGGAGTGAGGGAGGCGCTCATATCATACCACATCACTCCAGCGCTGGAACCGCTCTCTGGAACCGTTTTTACTCCAAACAGGGGCGATGAACAAGGCAGGAGTTGTCTTGCACGGTTTATAAAGGGTTTATTTTTATTTTTATTTGCACATTGCTGCTCTTCAGGAGTTTCTCAGTGCACGAGCCTCTTGCTGTAACAGGCTTCCCCAAACTTTGGAGGTAAGAGCGAACGCCGGGTGCGCGCGCGCTCGCATGCATGCATTCGTCGCTTAATTGATTCCACAGCGTTAAAAAAAAATACATGGAATTCCATTGAGCATGCATATGTTGCTTGCACTGTAGATGATAATGCTTTTGGCGATGCAACTTGCAAGATGCTGCTCCTGCTGCAGGATGTTTAATTCCATCACAATGCAGCATTTGTGCACAATCACAATCTCCAGTGACGAATTAACAGTAAATGAGGTCTGTTGTCTGAACTCTCTGAATTCATTTTAGATCTTAGTTTGTGGACTAACAGTGCAGGAAACAGTGAGAGCATTTTTTTAGTCATACCCAGACTTGTATACGCACTGACTTCATGTTGAAACTTGGTAGGTGAGGAATTTTTTTTGAAATAGCATTTTATTATTTTTTTTTTTTATCAATTTCATAGCCAAAACCACTGTCTGCCCAGTTGGCACAGCTTGTGTGAAACTAAAAAAATAAAAAAAAATACCCACAAACATGAAGCTGAACCGTGGACCATCTGTGTCTCCTGCAGTCATCAAGGTATACCCTGGAGCAGTTCGGTCTGAGACAAATCACATATTCTGCCAGTTGGATAACAGACCAGCTGTTTGTGTTCTTCCATTCGTGTCCTCTTTGGAGGAAAAAGGACAGATGCATCTGGACTGAGATGAACTGCAGTGTAGAGTTTCAGTCCTGTGATGAGAGGGTCAAGAGATACTTGTTCTGTTTGCCTTCGTGTGTCCTGATCTTGTTATAGAGCATCTGGAGTCTCTTGTTTCCTCCACAGATAGAGATATGCTTTCCTTGTCATGCTTCTGCACATATTAGGGCTGGAAAGGTGGGGTTGCATATTTGTGTGTGCGTTTATGTGTATACGCATGCATCTGTGCATATGTGGGTGATCAGTTCGAGTCAAATCTGATTAAGCCCAATTGAGCTCCATAAATGTGTATACTGTAGGTACTGTATGTGCTGCAGCTGTCGTGATGTGTAAAATGTGGGGGATGCTAACTTTCGGATTCCTGTCAATTTTTCCATATTGACCCTTCGTTTAAGGTTACTGAACTTCCTGCATATCTCATCAGGTCATAAGGTTAACAGCAGGAGCCTTGCCTAAGCCTGACTGTTCTTATCTCATTCTTCCAAAGTAACACACCCTTACACACATCCTCTTTTTTTAAACCTAAGCCATGGGAAACATTGGTTTCTACAACTGACATTTAACTCTTTGAAAGCCTGGCATCCGGAGGAAGAGGAAATGGAGTTTGACTCTTGACTTCAGAATGACAATCTTTATATTGATTTATGAGACTGCTTATTTTCTGTGGCTTAAAATGGATAAACTGCTATTAAGCCAAATCACAGACTGTTGGGTTTCTTATTTGTTCCCTAAAAAAAAAGCATAACTAAAAGGGGATCATCTGAGTAACATTACAATGTTTCAGCAGCTGTTTAAAATCACACTTGTATAGATGGCTCTCTGTTTCTAAAATGTCACATTAGCACCAATAATGTGTTAGATTCTGCTTTAGATAGTTAGATGTACTGCCTTGTATAAGTCTTTATTTTCCTGGAACTTTTCTTCCTTTTTGTATTGCTACAACCGGGAAACATTATTGGACTATAAATTGGAATTTATACAGTATGTTATCTGCAATATGGACAAAAGTATAAAGACACCTGAGCATCCTTTCCACAAACCATGGGAATTAATATGGAAGATACGCTTTAAAGCCTTCCTGGTTTTTGTTAAGGCTTTGACAAGATATTGGAACATGGGTATGAGGAATCACCCATTCGACCACAAAAGTGAATCATGTGAGAAGACCTGGCACTTATTTGGCATTAAAGTTCATCCCAAAGATGTTCATTGTGGTTGAGGTCAGGTTTCTTTGCAGACCACTCAAGTTCTTTCACACCATCTTTGGTAAACTTTGTCTTTATTAAACTCTCAGGTCTGGAATGGCCTTCCTCAGAACTACAGTATGCCAAACTGCTGCTAAAACCATAAAAACCAGCATAATCCATTCTACCTCTTTCATCTAACTTTACAAATGGTACTTTGGGATCCAGAATTGTACATGAGTGCCAGAGAGTAAAGTGTGATTTACTCTAAAGACCATGTTTTCACTATCCAGAATCCATCATGCTTTACTCTACTCCAGTCAGCACTGTAGTGAACATAGTCTTGGCTATGCAAACCCATGTCATCAAGTTATTTTGCTGATCTTGCGTCCATAGGCAGCTGCGGGTTAAGTTGAGAGTAGTGAGTGCTGGAACAATGCACAAGCAATTGTTTTCGTCTGTGAGCTTTATACAGTACGTGAAAAGCACTTGACGTTATATGAACTTGTAAGGTCTAGTGGTTTGTGGTTGAGTTGTTGAATGTAGCTTCCACTTCAGACAAATAGCACTTAATGATAACCAGGGCAGCTCTCGATATGCGGAAATTTGACAAATTGACCATCCTACAGTAGGACTAAGTCACTGAGCTGTTCAGTATGACCTGTTCTAACGCTAATGTTGTTCTGTCCCAATAGTGATATATAATAATGAATTTAATGTTTTGCCTTGAGCACAACAGACTTTTGATTGATGATACTTTTTCAGAACTTTGTCCTGTCTTTGTTTTAATAACGTATCTGTTTTCATGATTTAGGCATGTAACAAACTCTGGGGCCTGTAAGGAGAAGGTGGATTTAAATTAAGATAATCTGTGACTTTTATTGCGCACAAGACGACTCCACCTTTATATAGTCACTCCTAAGACGAGACGCAGCGTGTTGTTAAAATTCGCAAGCGATGCATTGAGTGTTTTTCCTACAGTATATTGAACAGTTATAACCCATAAGCTCTGCTATGGATCATTTAGTTTTATTTGTTAGACTGTATCGATTCCAGTGTGGTTATGACACCAGACCTTTCCATTCCACATCTTTCGACCAGTAAATTCCTATCGTCCATTGCTTGTTTGTGGACGAAATGAATGGCATGTTAGGTTATAAACAATTTTCGTGTTTCTTGGCTTTACTTATACTCCAACCCAAGCAATATAAAAAATATTCTTCATCACTTCTCTATTAATTTTGACATCTCAACCCTGCTCAGCAAACTGATCTGGTCTAGGATGAAGTATGAGGCAGAAAGAGAGGGAGAAAAAAATCAATCACAGAAACCTGTATTATAGGCAGTCGCACTCAAAGACAGACAGACAGAGTAGTCTGCTAACAAAGGAAAGTAATTACTTCAAGCTTCATCACACAGATTGACTGTGGTTGTGGAACATGTGATTTAGTGAGTCTTTCGAAAGACATGAGATGTTGGACAATGAGTGTTCTTTCAGCCGGTTGGTAAGTTTCTTAGAGAGAAAACAAGGGTTATAACTTGCGGCTCCTGTTATACTCTGTGAGACCATTTATTGGCTTTCTTTGGTTCTGCTTGTAGATAAAGGAGCTACTGCAAATCAGTACAGTGTGATTATGACTGACCACCGTTCTACCGTGGTAAAATTTCTCTCTTGATAGTAGTGATCACTACAAGGATAACTTCACCTCTGTCAACATATCATAAGGGCTCAGTCAATGGTGTTGATGAGGAAGAAAATTATATATATATGATATATTAGGGCATCTGCACATTTACCAGATCACAATGCAGTTACGCACCAAATGGAGTGAAGGTTTGGATAGTGTACAACATGACACCAAATTCCAAATGAAGGACAATATATAGGCAATATATGGAATTATTTGGATTAATGGTGTGCTTATCTATGTTAAAGATAGGCACATTGAAGCTGTGCTGGTAGTTCATGGTGCTCTAATACAATACACGTTAAAGTGGATTACACCATACATTGTATTTGTAAATAATTTGTCATTTCAATCCTCTAATTCTAGTAATTGCCGTTGAAATTTGGTTGAAAACCAAAAATTCACTCTCACTCACCCTCACTCATTTTCTTTCGCTTATCCGAACTACCTCGGGTCACGGGGAGCCTGTGCCTGTCTCAGGCGTCATCGGGCATCAAGGCAGGATACACCCTGGACGGAGTGCCAACCCATCACAGGGCACACACACACTCTCATTCACTTACACACTCACACACTACGGACAATTTTCCGGATATGCCAACCAACCTACCATTCATGTCTTTGGGCCGGGGAGGAAACCGGAGTACCCGGAGGAAACCCCCGAGGCACGGGGAGAACATGCAAACTCCACACACACAAGGCGGAGGCAGGAATCGAACCCTCAACCCTGGAGGTGTGAGGCGAACATGCTAACCACTAAGCCACCGTGCCCCCCAATTCAATCCAAATCAATTCAATTCAAGTTTATTTGTCTCAAAGCAGCTTTACAGAACATAAACAAAAGGTTAATATAAAGAATCATATAAAGACTAATAGAATGCAAAATTTAAGATTAACATTAGTTGGATTTAGTTCACAATGTGTACAGTATGTATATATCCCCAATGAGCAAGTCTGAGGTGACTCAGGCAGGAGTGGCAAGGAAAAACTCCCTAGTACGTAGTACCCAGTACGGCTAAAAGCACATATGATTTAAAAGAGAGCCAGAGGCATTATAACAGAGACACATTTCCACTTCAACTTTCTGAGGCAGATTATCACAAGTCATCACAAACACAGCTGATGTCAATGTGTTAGCAAAATGACAAAAAAGAGCTGTGTTGCTCTTTCATTTTATACTCGAAAGAGGTTCAAACTTTTGTTCAAAAAGGTTCTAATAAGCAAATTACAATAGAACTTTTGTTGAACTTTTATTGAATGTTTTCTTTTTGGTCATCCCCCCCCCCCGAGTCAAAAACGGTTGTTGATGGGGTGCCAAAACTTAACACGCTTTTCTTAATTAATATTTTTAATTTATTTTATATTTCACATGAATATCAACTTTTAACTATCATATTTTTGTTCCAACATTTCGTTGTGTTTTATTTTGAACATGAATGACTTATGACTTGATGTGCCATAATTATCTTCTTTTTTTTTTTTTTTTTTTGTATTTTATCATTTGCTTTATTTTATTATTTGTTGTGCTAGTATGTGCTCTATTTTCTCAGATGTTTTATTTGGATTATTAAGACATCGGTCTTCTACGCCATGGTGTCCTCAAAAATAAACAGTCGACAAAAACGATAACGCAATGAATAAAAATTCTATTCAACATGATACTGCTATATAGGTCATAAGCCTGCTATTTAAAAAAAAGATCTCAAATTAGCTTCCCACATCCTTCAGCTAAATTCACTGTAGACAGAAGAAGCAATGACACAGCTGTGAGACGTCAGGGTCTCCCTGATCAGCAGGGTGAAATCATTCACGGCCTCGGAGCTAATGAGACACTAGGTGAAGGTGAACAGAGCTGAGCATGAGCACTTCTCATTAAAAAAGATGAGTTTCCATTGGGGAAATGAAAGCACAGCGGCACTCAAGGCATGTAAGGTCATTGTTCACATGATGGTGATGACAGTCTGCTAAACTGATGTCTTCTGAAGGCTGGTGTTGATGAGCTATTGCTTGTCTGTCATCTTGTGAAAAGGATGCTGATGACTCAAGGAAGCGATTAGAGATAAAAGGTACGCCTCGGAGACTCCATGAAGAATTCCACTATCGGCTAACTTGTGCATGCGCAGCAGGATTCTGTTTAATCGAAGCAAACCTCAAAAATGCCTCCCATTCCATGTGTCTAGATCATCCACTTAAGCCGATTAAGCCGAGAACACTCCGAGAGAGATTCGGCTTTAATACGTTACGACGAGGTACACATGCACGGAAATCAAGATGAACATGCAAATCTTGTCCCAGGCTATGTTTAGTACTCCATCCTTCCTGATCCTCTGAATGGAGACATGGCTTTATCTTTGGCACCATCACAGTCCAAACACAGGAAACCGGACTCAACCTGTGACCTGCGTCGAAGAGGCTAGTAAACAGGAAAGGTCGGTTCCACTGCTGAGTGTGCTGAATGCGTTTTGATGATGATGATGATGATGTCCTGCTGTGTTATAGCTGGTGTGGTTGTTTAAATGTGGAAATATAGTCTTAAAAGTCTTAAATTCTGTACGATTCTTTTGTCGAACACTTCAGCTTGACCGAGAAAACGACAAAAGCACGCCATACTTCGATGGCAGAAAACTTTAAGGAACACCTCTGACACTGGAGACTCCTTCAAAAACCCCAAATAAATCTTTGACTAAAATTTGTACCTTGTGATAAGATATATATTTATATTTATATATCTAACCTGACTAGTAATAACCCAGTGTCTGAACTGCAGGAAACAAAAATAATGACATTTGCATTTCTGGTTTAATGATTGGCCAATACACAGGAAGTGAAAATATTCTAACATAACACACAAAGAGGCAACTTGTCTGTCAGCCTGTCGTGCAATCTGTCATATTCGCTCTCTCTGTCTCTCTGTATCTCTCTATCTCTCTCTCTCTCTCTCTCTCTCTCTCTTTCTCTTCCTTGCTAATGTTTTTGCTTTGTGCAGATTGTTGGCCTTCCTCCAGCATTCTTTGTGTCTCTTTACTCTACGTCTCTCTCCTTTGTTTCCCTCTAGTCCTCTAGAAGGAGAATATTTCCTGTGTGAAAGAGCTAAAAATAATTTCTTGTTCCCTGTAGCCCTCTTTTGAATATGTTATGGGAAAACAAATCATATCTATGCTGGAGGAACAAAGCAAAGTTTTACATTCTACACCCTTTTCTAAGTCTTGGTCTCCTACTCGTTTCCACTCTCACTTTTTCATACCATACTTACATACACAACATCCGGTTTTTGTTATGCCCTCAAATCTGCAACTAGCAGGACACAGAACAGGAAGTACCAATGAATAGAAAAGCGACAAACCTCACACGTCACAAATGCCATGTTTCTATCTGCATTTTCAGGAAATTCGACTAATCGTACGTTTTTCTGGTTGATTGCTGCTGTGAAATCATCCAGTGGAAAGAATGCACAGCTTTTATATGCATGCACTGACACATCTGTATGCAGCTGCATGCTGAGTCAACCTACTTTTTTAGGAAATGGGTGTAATCTGGGGAAGCCAGCTCCTCTGTGTTCGTGAGATATTGTAAAGCGGCGTAGGAAGCCCCCATGTGTGTGTGTGTACACACACGCACACACACAAACACACACACAAACACACACACTCAGTAAGACTAAATATAGCTCCCATCAATAGCAGAAATGCTCAGAGTTCCAGATCAGTCTTAAACAGGAAGCTCACACATAGAGAGCTTTTTAATACATGCTGTTGCAGTAATCTGCACACACACACACACACACACACACACACACACAAGCACGTACATGCACACACAAGCATGCACGCACACGCATACTGGAGGTTGAACATACTATATTCTGTCCATTTTGTTCTTAAAGTATTCCTCAGTGTGCAAATTTAAACCAAAAAACTTAATCCCGAATAGATAGCCGACCCACCGAGCGACCAAATGTCAATCAATCAGGAGCCAGAATGAAAGTTTTCTTCCTGCAAGCCTAGTATTAAAGTCCATAAGAAGACTTTACAAGCTTCAAAATAGTTTTTATGACGTTTTTATGACGCTTTTTGGTGTAAAAAACAACAACAACAACTAGTCAGCAAGTACAATTACTTTTGAAACACAATTTTACCCATTGCACTGAATATAAATGACTTACAGCTTATTTATAGTCTCTGATACATCTGTCTTCCATCCACTTCATTTCTGCCACTGTGGGAGTGAACTTGGAGATTACAAATAAGATTTCTTTCCAGTAGAACGTTTTAAAATGAACTAGCCATAAATAAACCGTTCAGTAGTAAACATATCATTATCCTAACAGCTGTTCTAAAATGATAAGAATAGCATATTTGTATTAAATTTGAACTAAAATCATTTGTTCCTTCATTCATCTTCTGCTTAACTTATTAGGAGTTCTGGCAACAGGCTGAGTTGTCTTCATCCCTTCTATAAATTTCAGTTCGTCACTGAGATGTAATTTCTCCAGCAGGTCCTAGATCTGCCCTTGGGTCCAGTGAGCCAGGCCTGATCTAGTTTTGGCAAACTCAGAACAGGGGACACCTCAAACTACTTCAGCTAGAGCTTCTTGATTTGGAGGAACAACAGATTTACTTCAAGTTCTTCTTCTTTTTTCTTGAGCTTCTCAACCTACAGTATATCAGTGAGTAAACACGGCAAATCGTCGACAGACCCTCACTTTTTGCAATGTTAATCTTTTTGGCACTTCACACAGATTGTGACATTATGGCAACCATAAATTAAGCAATAAACAGAAAGAAGCTGGAGCAAGGTCTTTTGAATCACCCAAAGGGAGCAACCGACTCTTTTCTTTATGGTGTATGGCTGGAGCATCCTTGTAAAGTGCCCAAACCCAACTGGATGCTCTTGCATTAACAAGGCTGCTGTGCTTTTCATACTAGAAGCAAAACCGTAGAGGATCCTCATTCCTCTCATTTCTAACCCTACGTGTGACCTTTATTCTTTCAGTCACTATATATACAGTAGTTCATGACCTTAGATCAGGACAGGAATTTAGATGCAGCTAGTAAACAGAAACATACCTCATGCCTCCTCACCACGGACTGTAAGTATTGACTGGGGAGTGCAGTTTGGAATGTGTGGCTCATTCTGGTAAAGTTCTCAAGCCACCACAACTGTCTTCTCTTTATTTAGAGAGTACAGTACCATCATTACTTTGGAGGTGCTGTCTGGTGCCCTGTACTAAGTACCTGTCCAACCTTGTGGATTTCATGAACAAGGTTGGACAGGTACTTAGTACAGGGTTAGGGTTAGGTTAGGTAAGACAAGACTCACCTTTGGCCAACAGTGTAAACCATTTAAAATTTTGTTGATATGATCATTGCAGGGGCATGGTGGCTTAGTAGCTAGCACGTTTGCCTCACACCTCCAGGGTTGGGGGTTCGATTCCCGCCTCCGCCTTGTGTGTGGAGTTTGCATGTTCTCCCCGTGCCTCGGGGGTTTCCTCCTGGTACTCCGGTTTCCTCCCCCGGTCCAAAGACATGCATGGTAGGTTGATTGGCATCTCTGGAAAATTGTCCGTAGCGTGTGATTGCGTCAGCGAATGAGAGTGTGTGTGCCCTGTGATGGGTTGGCACTCCGTCCAGGGTGTATCCTGCCTCGATGCCCAACGACGCCTGAGATAGGCACAGGCTCCCCGTGACCCGAGGTAGTTCGGATAAGTGGTAGAAAATGAATGAATGAATGAATGAATGAATGAATGATCATTGCACTCATCCAGAGAGTCGATTGCACATTGGTCACCCAGCTACCCCAAATTCCAGGAGTATATTCCACAACAAATACTTGAGGAATACAATCAATGATTAGAATACTCCCATGACCCCTATCCACTGAATAGACACGTATTTCTGTGTGTGTGTGTGCACGCTGGAGTGGGACAGTGCCGGTCATTAACTAAGCGGATATCTGTGCTCTCCCAGTGCCACTGTGTACAATGTCCTCCAAGAGCCATCATTGATTCTCTCTATAATTAGTGTTTGTTTTTGCTGCACCCCCCCGACAAGGCAAATGCATCTTATATCAGAGTCTCGGTCAGCACAAGATCATCTCCCGGATTCATTTCATTCGCAAAATTCGAGATGAAATGAAACGCACTTTACGACTCAGATGAAAAGTGTGCCTGTGTGTGTTTGTGTGTGTTTTCTAATGAGGTATGCGACAGAGCTATTTAGTCGAGCCTCTGGGTTGTCTGCATGATGTGGGCTGTTAGTGGACTGATGGCATTTGCATGCACTATAACTGCAGAATAGGGATTCAATCAACCCGTCAGGCTTTCCATTCTGATAACATTAGTATGAGCGGTGGAATGGAATAATCATTAGCCTTGATGTCCGTTCGGTGCGCACACACACTTGTATATACACATTTCCTTTAACAGGACCCTGGCGGGATCGATAGCACTAAGTCTGTGTCACCAAGCAACAGAGGCTTTGCATCTGTGCAGCCTAAAGATCCTATTCATTCATTTTTTTATACTCATGCATGCATTCAGGCATGAGACACAAATGCCTGTAATAGTGTAGGAATAAGGAAGTCCACTCATCTATCAGAGAGAGAATTTACTAATGTCAGAGGCAGGAGAAGGCTGATCTAAAATGAAAGTAGAAATGAGCGTGAAGTGTCTTGGCTTGCACGAGGTTGCAACACACATTCATTCTGTGACCAAGAAAAGCAGAGCAGGTTTACGAAAGACAAGATCATGCTCTTGTGTCTATGTATGACCTAAACACTTGTCAATTGCACCATGAGACTCAATAGCAGCCAGACTGCCATTTATATATGGATTGATTTTTCCCTACAGGAGGGCAAACCCTTGAACCTTTCCAAGTGTTGTGGACACACTCAAACGTTTCCCAATCTGTTTATATAATGGGTATTGAACGAAAAATTGTAAATGTCAAGTTACATAAAATTCTTGCCTTACAATGTCCAGAAAAAAAAGGTCAAAACAAGTCTCATGACTGAATGGCGATAGCGGTTACTTTTTAGTTAACGTCTATAAATGTAGTTCTACAACTTGAAGTGTTTTGTTCTGCACTAGAACGTCATGGTACCACTTTTGTTCAGGTTAGACAAATCCCATCCACGTCTGCTGTATTTTTTTTTTCTCTTTTACCTCCCTACTATAAGTTTCTAAGCAAAAATATAAACAAAGAAGTAATTCCTTGTCACAATTGTGACTGACATGGATTACTGAAAATGAAGGAAAGTCAAGTAAGCAACCCATATACTGTACATCACATGCTAATAAAATTGCATTTCTTTTCATTTTGATGCTATAAGGTCAGAAAAACTAAAACATGTACAGCGTACACTATATTGCATGCAGTTTCAGTAACAATGATGTGGAGTTTTTAAACTGTGCAGAATGACTGGTAGAGTGCAAAATCTAACCGTCACAGCCTACAAAGATTCTTGCTAACATTGGCATTTTCAGTTTTGTTTGATCACCACAGGATACATCATGGTGTCCTCCAAAAAGTCTGTCATGCTTTATTTCTTGCTTTGTTGAATTGGTTTAACTGTAAAAAAAAATTATATATAACACATTGGATATATATAAAATGTTCATATATATATATATATATATATATATATATATATATATATATATATATATATATATATATATATATATATACACACAATACACACACACACACACATATACACACACACACACACACATATATATATATATATATATATATATATATATATATATATATATATATAGTGTAGTGTGTGTGTGAGTGTGTATATATATATATATATATATATATATATATATATATATATATATACAGTATATATTATATAAAGTGAAGTCAGTGCAGTATGAGCAAACACAAACTCAGGGGAGCCATTCAGTCTGATTAATTGTAAAATTAAGGAAATTAAGGTTGTAAATGAAGTTTTGTGCAATTCTACAAATTGTAAATGAAAATCGAAGAGCATAAAAGAAAGAGCACACAGCTGATGAGCGCAGTATTATAAGCATGATCACACGGCTTAATTAGCGATGGAGTGGCAATCAGCATTTAATAACCACACAAGCCAGGAGGAAAGCGTGTTTTCTAGTTAACGGGGTGATCGGAGCAAAACCATCAGAGCTTGAACTAATACATATTCTCTTCTCGTGTGTCTCCATCTCTCTCTCCATTCTGTCTGTTAACCCTCTGCCTTTTTCTGAGGGCTATAATCGAGTGTGTCCACCCACCTCCCTGCAGCACAGAGACGGGGGTTTTGTTATACCCTCACAATCTCACACACACCACAATCTCACACACACCACAATCTCTCTCACACACACACACACACACACATACACACACACATACAAACGCACGTGCTCACACCATTACTGCAGTGCCTCTCCATCAGCACACAAAGAGGAGCCATAAAAAGACTGGTGCAGTGTGTGGGGGAGCCAAAAAAGTGTGTTTAAATTTAGTACAACTTGAGTTTTCTTCCTTCGTTGCATGAGATATTGGTATGTTAAAATTTCTCCATGGCGTGTGTTTGTTTCTTGAGACACATACAGCAGAAATAAGTTAAAACCAATAAACCACATTGGTTCCTGAAAGTTCTGGCTTCTGTGCAGCTTCCTGGAACTAGATGTGTTTTTGCCCTTAAAAAAACCCCACTCTGATGTCTTGTCAACATGAAGACTCACATCGTTGACAGTAAAAGCAGTATCACATAGACATATTCGTCTGTTAAATCTATAAAGCTGACTATATACATTTTGAGGATCTATAAACATCAGAAACAAACAATCACAAATTTGTTAGCTGACTAGCTTGTTGCTAACAAAATGCCTAAAGCGATTCATGGTATCGTTTTTCCACTTGTAGAAGCTAAGTAATGCCTTTAATAATATTCATCTATACTCATCTGTGCTAATTCAGCCACCAATACCATTGTGCGTGTCACTAACTAGCTAGTCTTAGCTACAACTTAGTGGTAGATCTGCACTGCTTTCTGGAACGTTGAGTCCAAATGTTTGCTCTATTGGATTTCTCGATAACATAATATCAAGCGTAAAGGTTGTGGGTAATTAGCACAAAAGTTTGACTAAACACATCCCAAATAATTTAGCATAAACACATTAAACATCTTATTCCGTTCAATTTTCCCTTTCAGTGAATTAAAGCACTCGCTGTTTCATTTAAACTGCTTGAAATAGAATTACAGAACTAATTCGTATTGATTCGAGACAGTTTATGTGTAGAGCATTACCTCGCATTACCTCCTGCTTTATACTGTAGTCTGTATGAAATACATATCACTGGTCAGCTGGTGCTTTACTCATTTAAGTGAATCATACAACCCTTTTACAATTTTCACAGAGAGATTATGAAGCAGAGGACAAAAGAGGCAAGGTCGACTTTAAATCAAACTTATCCCTGAAGCGTAGATCTTAAATCTCTCGATATTTATGTTGTATTTTGCAAGCAATGTGCTTTGAATTAACCGTCAATGATTGGTAAATTAATAGAAGTGTGGACAGAAAGAAAATGGTTTCAAGGAGATGAAAAAAGCTTAGAATTTAGTAACCTAAATATAACTGCTGCATGATATTCAGTCGTGTCGTATTTAGAAACGTTTGATACATCTTGATCCGACATACCAGAGATTCCTGCATTTGCTTCGATTAAAATATGCTTTATCGTGTTTCTGATGTTCACGGTGCGTTTGTTTTACTCGATTTTATAATTATTTTCTTTTACAGTAATGTATTTGTATTGGGATCTATTTAAATGCAGTAACTTACCATATATGTAAATCTTACAGGTGTAAAATGACTTACACTTTATGGTGTCAGTAGCCTTCCTTTATTCTACGATCCCGATCGATCACGCTCCATTTTTTTTAATCACACAAAATATTTTTTTCATTGACATGCCATCATTTTAAGGGGCAGTGGTGGCTCAACTGGTTAAGGCTCTGGGTTGTTGATCGGAGGATCGGGGTTCAAGGCCCAGCACAGCCAAGCTGCCACTGCTGGGCCCTTGAGCAAGGCCCTCAACCCTCCCTGCTCCAGGGGCACTGTATCATAGCTGCCCCTGCACTCTGACCCCAACCTCCTTAGTTGGGGTATGTGAAGAAAAGAATTCCACTGTGCTGTAATGTATAGGTGGCGATAATAAAGGCTTCTGTGCCCCCGTTCTATTCTATTCTATTTTCACACTTTGTGTATTTATTTGTAACTATCCTCGACACCCTTAGGAAAACTATATATGTATTTATTTAATTAGCCATTGTCAACTCTCTTTTGTTGTATTTAATTAATTACAAAATATTTTGAGATGTTAAGTTGAACAGAAATCGACCACGAAAATATGTTAAAACAATCCATTAATTGAATATGGATTTACAATTGTAACAATTTGTTACAATTTACAATTACAGCTGTTTTTATTCCTAATTCTGTGTATTCTTGTTCCATCGCGTACAAGGTGACGCTCATACATTCACTATAGCTCACTATTACAATCACTCACATAGCTATGAGCTCTAGTGTATATTTTTAACGATGTGACTACATAAAGCTTTTAACGATCACGATCGTTCAAGATTTGTTTCCCCATCCACATTTCTTCAGCAAATTAATTTGTCCTGCCAGGTTTTAGTAATGTGTTAGATTCATTCCAGTAATTTCCTTTCTGCTCATCAATGCAGGCCAATGTGAAGCTATACAAGGCATCAGTTAGAGATAATAGTATTGTTTCCAGCTGAAACAAATTATTCAGCACTGTAATGGTCCAGTCAAAGGCAGTCAAAGTTTTTGCTTATTAAAAATCTGAATTTTGCTTTTAAGCTGGTTCAGGGTTTTTTTGGGGGGGAGAAAGCAAAATTCAGAATTTCTGTAAATGCATTTGATGCAATCAGTATCATTATTAGAGCGAGCATCTCTCATGTTACCTGAATTTTTCTAGGTCTATGTCTGTGTGCAAAGGGACTGTTACCATGGTTTCCTGGCTTGAAATGTAAATCAATAAGAGAACGTTTTGTGTTTCCGTGTAATCTGGGAATGTTTGTGTAATATGGAAAAATTGTATATTTTTGGGACATTTGTTAGATTTCTGTTTTTTTTTTTAAATTTATTTACTATTTATTAAACAAAAATGCAGCTTTAAAAATAAAAACTGGTTGCTAAGGTTAAGATTTTGTGATTTAGGTTTAGATTTTGTTACATTAATTACATTAACTCAGTGGAAGTGACCAAAGACTGCAAAAGGAATCATAGATTATGAATTCTATGCTCTACATCATAATCACATTGCAGTGCAGTGCAATTTGTTTTTGCATGTGTTAATATGATGACGTATTTTTTTTTTTTTGACATTTATAATAGAAGTCACTATCAGTTAGAAGGATTCTACTTAACAAATTGTAATGTTGGATACAGTTGGATTCACAGAATGTCATCAGAATTTCAATTTCTGAAGTTATTAAATTAATTTTGCTTTCTTCTCTCCATTTTTAGGGGAGCAAAAGAGAGAGCAGTGGCCAAAGAGAAAAAAGAGCTGTGTTGAGGAAGTGAGGGAGAGGGTGATAAAGAGAAAGCGTTACTGGAAGAGAGATGGAGTCGCTATCAACCGAGTCAGCTACTGTGGATGAGCTGGTGGAAGCGTGCATCAATGCTTTTGGTCAGTCTGTAGAATCATATGTCTGTCTGTCTGCAGTAATTAAATTCTACCATTCTGCCATTAAATAATGTACTTATTTCCTTTTTTTTTTGTTCCTTTTATTTGGAGTGGATTAAAAATACCCCACTGTTTGCTTCTATTTGCTTTTCTCCAGATGACACGGGGAAATTGAAGGACTTGTCGTTGGTGCGAATGTTTTTGATGATGCACCCCTGGTACCTTCCATCCACAGAGCTGGCCAAGAAACTCCTGCACAAGTATGACTCACTAAAATGCCTATTTATAATTTAAAATCTAGACCAAACATGTCTAACGAGGTGCCGTGCAATGGCTGAGCTGTGCACAAGAAATCAAGCTTTGTTTCGTGACTACCAGCACTATATCATTATTAGGTTACTTCTAAATAAAGAACAAATTAAACATCTTTAGTTCCTACCATCAGATGCAACTGGATAACATTAAGAAGTAAAACATGCAACAACAAATCAGATAACATGCTAGCAAAAATGAAACAGCAAGAAAACTCCACAACAGTAAGGTCCTTATTGCATATTACATGCTAGTTGTGTCAGTTTGTTTGACCAGAGAAAACAAAGCAGGTGTATTTATTTGTTTGTTTGTTTGTTTGTTTGTTTGTTTGTTTATTTATTTATTTATTTATTACCAGAATTCATATATTTTAGACATGTCACCTTTGTAAAACGTTTAATATTGAATATATGAGGGCTAATACCGAATATATGAAGCCAGGTAACAACAAGAAAACAACAAAAAGATTTATTATTAAGAATTATTAATAAATGAAGTCCAGAGTGAGGGTCAAAAAACCCCTCCACCATATTTGAGCCCAATCTGCACCAAGTGTGTCTACGATATGTGTAGATTAATGTTAAATATAGTAATACATTACTGCTAAATCTGCCCTGGATTAGATGCCAATTTCATCATAGGGGGCCATGCATGATGAATATTGACACACTGACATGTTTTGGGAGGTTTGTTGTACTTTACTTTACTTTATTACTTTATTGTCCCCAAAGGGGAAAATCTTTTCCACAACACTGCACTTGTTCGACATACACAACATAAACATAGACAGTCGTAATACACACATGTCAAAAACATTCAGAATAACACTCAGCGATGTCTATTGTTAATATACTTAATGACTGATGGAATCAGGCTTCGTCCAAAGCGGGCCCTTCTGCACCTCAGAGCCCTGTACCTGCGCCCTGAGGGCAGTGGGGCTAGATACTCATTTAGTGGATGTGTGGAATCCTGTTCTATTGAAATGGCAAAGCGTCCGATAGCTGTGTTATTGAGTTCTATAAGGTTGGGTGTAGGAAGACCTATAACTTTTGCAGCAATATTGGACACCTTTGTGAGTTTGACCATATTTGTAACAGAATACATGCTGAAAAAACAAGTTGAACAATACAGTAAAATTGACTGAATAATGCTTTGATAAAGTAGTAATAGTAAACGAGGAGTGACATTAAGTCCTTTGAGTTTGCGAATGACTGACAGTTTTTCATGACAAAACAAAGTACAGGTCGTGCTGTCGCAGCAGAGCATGTGCCATTCGCATGTCCATGAAATCCTTGTAGCCTAGTCGTGAGGTTGTTTGAGTATTGAATAGAAGTTTGTGAGTTTGAATCCTAGCGCCCTGGAAAAGGGTGTCTGCCAAATTCCGTAAATGTAAATAAAGAAAAACTTATTCTATATTTTTTTCTTGTGAAATGAGGGATAGAAAATAAGGACTGACAACACATAACCTTTTATTTGATTGGTTTATTTATTTATAGACTACAGAAGATGGGCAATGCCTGATTCAGTTATAAGAAGGAAAAAAAAAAGCAGAGAAATGCTCGATTGTTGCTACTGCTGATGTTATTGCTGATGTGATTTAGCATAGTATATCTACCTATGGACATGTTCTGCAAGGTAGATGGACACTTGTGACTCATTCAGTTTATTGACAGTACAAAGTTTACTTTTTGTGATTTCAGGGAGGTTTTTCCCTTCTGAGAAATAAAGGGATAGAAAATAAGGACTGACAACATTAAATGCTTTTTTTCCCCCACAGATTGGGTTGTTCATTCATACAAAAGACACAGGAAAAAATACAGACGAGTCTGATTTAGCCATGAGGATCTAGAGATGTCAATATCCACAAAACAAAAAGTGAAGCATTTTAGAAAAAAATAAAAAATAAAAAAATAATGCATAACTTTGTCATAATTTTTTCGATTGTTGCCAATGCTGATGTTCTGAAAATCAATTGTATCGGGCTAGACAGTCATATTTATACTGCTGTACCCCTATTAAGCACTTCATCTAAGCTTTTGTCAGCTTTACCATTTTAAAAGACTGATCACAGTGTTCTTTTATCAAAAGAACAGTAATCAATTCCCTGTGCTTAAAGTAATGTTAATAAGACTTCATTAAATATCAGGTCTCAGGAGGAAAGCTGCACCGCCGAACTCAGGAGCCGAATCTGCCACCTAGTCAAGTAAGTGCGTTCTTTATTCACCTTTTTTTTGTCTCAGTGCCTTCACAAGTATTCACCCTCTTGAAGTTGTCTACATTTTATAGCGTAGTAGGCAGTACTATCTGATTTATGCAACAGCCCTGACACTACTGAGGCGAAGGTTAATTAAATTACAAACGTTTCTTGGTTGCAAAAGCGTTCAGCTGCATTGGTAGAACGAACATTTCCCTGCACTTCTGTGTTTTGCTTATTCTTCTTGGCTCATACTCTTTTTAAATTGGATGGAGACCAATTGGTAAGTCTTGCCACACATTCTCAGTCGGAGTGACGGCTGATTATGTGATTTGTGATGGCAAATAGTTGGCAGAACTAATTCAGGAGTTACACAGCATAAGTGAAGAATACTTATAAAAGTCACTGCATCTCTTGTTGCCATTATTGCTTCTTCATCTGCTCTATTCTCTGTCTGAACCCATTATCGTCCATCTGTTTTCACACTCAAGAATGGGTTATGTCATTTTTCTTCAATTTGATAAAATCTCACTTCTTACCTGTCCCATAGTTTCTTTGACCTTCGTCTTTCAGATATCTCGCTTGCTTTATATATCTTCCCATCCATATATTCCATTCACCTGTCTAAGTCTGAAGCCTGCAATCCATCCAACCATCTGTCTCAGACCTATAAATACAATAATATGCACCATTGATGTCATATATATAGATATATATATATATATATATATATATATATATATATATATATATATATATATATATATATATATATATATATAGATATATAAGTTTGATTGTTGTCTGTGTCTCTTGTTTGGTCCCTGTAGGTTCTGGATCTCAGAGTTTCCTGTCGAGTTTAATCTTAATCCGGCTTTGGCTGAACAGATTCGAGATCTGAGGGATCAGCTCAACACGGAGGGCAATGAGCAGGAGAGTCAGCTCATCGATGTTGAGAGTGTGTAAGTACACACACACACACACACACACACACACACCCACACACACACACCCACACTATATTGCATGTATAAGGGACACAGTGGCTTGTTCTCCCTGTGTTTCGAGGGGTTTATGCCAGTTTCCTCCACAAGTACATGTTGTAGGCTGATTGGCATCTCCAAACACTACGTACACTCTTGGTGTGTGTGTATCTGTGTGTGCGTGAGATTTTTCCCTGTGACGGATTTGCACCTTTTCCAAGGCATCCCTCGCCTTTTGCCCCAATTCTATTAGGAGAGCATCCAGGTTCCATGTTACCATGTGTAGGTACAGAAGATAAACAGATGGATGGATTGAAATCTGTACCATGTATCAGAAAAAGAATGTAATAAATGTAATATATTTCTCAACATGCTTTTTCCCCCCTCTCAGCCCCTCATATAAGTGGAAGCGCCAGGTGACCCAGCGTGTGCCATCCATGTCAAAAAAGAGGAAAATGTCCCTCCTGTTCGAACACTTGGATGCCTTTGAACTGGCAGAACATCTTACCTACCTGGAATATAAGTCCTTTTGCAAGATTCTGGTGTGTTCAAACATTTTCTTTACATTGTCTTCCATTTGTTTTCAGCTGAAAAGGTAACTGAACTTGTAACTGCTAAAGCTTTCTGTGGGGAGTTTTATTTAGAATTTATTGTATTGCTGCTCTTTATGTTTTCTGAAAGTATTTTGGTTTTATGTTATATTTGTATCATCACATATCATAATACTATCATAATACTGTGCTCAGTTCCAGGACTATCACAGCTTCGTAAGACACGGCTGCACGGTGGATAACCCCATCCTGGAGCGCTTCATCATGCTATTCAACAGTGTCTCCCAGTGGATCCAGCTTATGGTGCTCAGCAAGCCCATAGCCCAGCAACGCGCTGCTGTCATAACACACTTTGTACAAGTCGCACAGGTCAGTCCCTGTTATGAGCTGGTTATTGAGTGATCGTGTAAGTGTTATATTGAACTTCTTATGGCATAAGAGAAGAAACATTGCACTTCAATTCAAATTGATCTGTAAAATCCTCTAAAATAACATAATCACTTTCAGTAATTACTACAGTGTAGAGGTCTTCACGGGTCCACTTAGATCCGAAAACCCCAGGTCCGACCTGAGACCCGAGCGGGTTCGGGTCTAAAAGTTTCACGTGTGCCTCGGACACGGGTCGGGTATAATAATAGCGGCATCGGGTCTCGGGTAATTTAAAATGAATGTGTTTTTGCCGAACGGACCCAAGAAGACCCGAACTACTGTATCTCGCGTGTGTGCATCGACTCGAGTACTTTTCCAACCTCTCCTCTTTTTGCCAAGACCGCTTGCGACATGTGGCTGGTGACATGTGGCTGGCGGTAAGCTAATTTTTGTTGAAACAGACCTGTCAATCAATTTTGAATCCACTCTGTAGCGGTTACTTTAGTGTAGAGTTATGCAACATTCGGGTCCAGCCAGGTTAGGGTCGGGTCGGACTCGGGTCAAATTTTTTCGGGTTTGTCTTTGGTCGGGTCTTTCTTAAAAAATAAATAAATAAATAATTTATGCACGTCGAGTTCGGGTAAAAATTGATTCAGGTCACTTCGGGTCGGGTACATTTCTTTAGACCCCTAGAAGACCTCTACTACAGTGAATTTTATTTCAATAACATCTTGAATCTACAAAGATGCCAGGACAAGGTTATTAAAAGAGCTTTTGTATCATAATTAGCAGAAAAATGCGGAACTCTGATCTTATCATCTGAAGTTTTGATTCTGTTTCATAAGAAGATGATCTTAGACATTCATTTCCAATTAAAAATAAATAAATAAATAAAATTTAAGATGGACACTCCACATAAATAGATTAAAAAAAGTTTCCAGTGTCAGAGTTTTGTATCAATCAAAATCTTTGCACGTCCTTATTTCTTGGTAACGCAAGAAGCTGAGGGATTTTTTATTTATTTATTTTTTGACTCATTAGCTTCAAAGCACTTCAGGGCATAATAATAGTAATAAGACATATGTACATTTCAGTCCTATTTGTATATACAGTATCTCGTTTGCTTTCGTGTAAGGGATAATTTTAGATGAGCCTGCATTTGTACACGCAGCCTCTCTATCTTTACAAAGTCATCATTTATTAACGTTACTCACTCTGTCACGTCGCAGCCAGAGTCTTGTTGAGAAGTTCACGTCTCACGGCGGGGTGCGTGTGTAGCACCTGCGCCCAAACAGGACAGAACGGGACGGAGGTCAAATAACTTTGACACTTCTTTGTGTGGTGTTTGTGTGTAGTGTACAAGCCTGGATGCTGATTTACAAAAATTAAACGTTCAACATTCTACTTTGGTTAGTTGCACAGATGCTGTTGTTGTTTTTTCTTTTCCCGTGCTGTGCGATATCCTGGAGTAGTCGCTCTCTAGGATGCTCTTACCCCCGCTAATTTTCTTCCTGATCCCTCATCGTTCCTCACAGTATCCCTTCTCCAGATCTCCCTCTTTGATAACATGGAGGGTTTTTATGAGTCAGTAGCATTCATTAACATTAGGAGGCTCGAGCATAAACCTGTCTGATGTAATTATCCACTTTACCTTCTGATGAGTGTTCTGTACAAAAAAGTGGATTTACTGAAGATGATATTTGGCTAATAATAAAGAGGCTTAACATGTGTGTGTGTGTGTTGAAGCAGATGGAATGGGATTGATTTTTTTGCAGTGTGTGTATCTGTGTATGGCTTGAAGGGCAGAGGATGTCTCCCATAGAGCTTCATTCACAAAGACTTACTGTGGTGTACACATCCCATCCAGCCTGTGGAACAATGAAACAATGCTGCCATAGTAGTAGTGCATAATACTTGCAGTGTGTGTGTGTGTGTCTGTGTGTGTGTGTGTGTGTGTGTGTGTGTGTGTGTGTGTGAGAGAGAGAGAGTGAGTGAGTGAGATAGAGTGAGAGAGAGATCAAGACCATGAGTCTAACTTTATCTGTTTTTCCAATTCTTCCTTCCTCTTCATAAGTGTCTCCCTCCTCCTGTCGTTCTGCCAGCCATCTTAATACCTCAACACCCACATACTCTCTCTCTCTCTCTCTCTCTCTCTCTCTCTCTCTCTCTCTCTCTCTCTCTCTCTCTCTCTCTCTCTCTCTCATGCTCAGCTTAAATGTTTCCTTTAATTCATTTTTGACTATTTGGTCTATTTCTTCCTGCTTCTTCTCTCTTATTCCTTTAGCTAAACTCTTTCATTTGATCGACTCCATTTTCCTTCCTTGACCTTTACACTAAATCGTAATCTCATCTATTCCTTCGTACCCCATCAGAATCTCGGTTATAAATCAACGGTTTTCTCCGATTTTCTCTGCCATGCACCTCCATCCACAACAGCCCTCTCAGAAAAAAAGGTTGTCCTAACTGTATTTTATTTACTGATCTCTTTCTTTCCATGTAGAAACTGTTGCAGCTGCAGAACTTCAACACCCTCATGGCGGTGGTCGGAGGCCTCAGTAACAGCTCCATCTCCAGGCTTAAAGACACACAGAACCACATCAGTAATGATACCAACAAGGTGCTACACACATCATCACCATGCACATCAGTACCATAATCATCTTTTTATTTTTTTTTCATTTACTCGAGTTATGGGTCACCACTGAGGTTCATTGATCCAGATTTTCAGTTTGGCAAGGAGTTTATGCTGGACAACCTTCCTAATGCAACCGTTGCCAAATTATCAGGGTTTGGAAGCAGCACTAGGAGTGTGTCTTCTGCACTCTGTAACCTTAGTAGCTGGGGTTGGTTCTTTGGCCGGGAAACTCGGCCTACGTTGGTGAGAAGAAGGAAGCCTAGCCAATAGTCCTCAAGGGATGGTATTATCATACTCATAATAACTGTGCAGTCTCCAGTTAATCTACTCTTACTGTCCTGTAAAACCACTGAATGTAACCAAAGACAAACCAAAGAACCCTTAGAAGTGGTAGAGGATGTCAGAGCTTTCTTTCCTTCTTTCTTTCTTCCATCCATCCATCCATACATCCATCCATCCTTCCTTCCTTCCTTCCTTCCTTCCTTCCTTCCATCATTTTTTATTTCTTTTGCCTTCCTTCCATCATCGCCTTATTCTTTCCACTGTCTTCCTAAAAACCTTTCTTGCCTTCTTCTTTTCGTTCTTTCCCATTTCCCATTTTCCTTCCTTCTTGAAGTCTTGACATTGACATATGTCCTTTCTGCATTCCGTCTTACTCTCTTTCCTTTTTCCTTCCATTCTGCCCTTTAATTCTTCACAGGTTTTTAATATGCAATATTATTTACTTCCCTCTCTGCTGCTGCAGATCTTTAACAATCTGCTGGATCTGGTGACATCATGTGGGAACTATAGTCAGTACCGGCGGCGCTTCTCGGATTGTTCAGGTTTCCGCTTCCCAATCCTGGGCGTTCATCTGAAGGATCTGATCGCTGTACATGTGGCTCTGCCAGATTGGACTGATCATGAGAAAACACGTGTTAATCTGACCAAAACCCAACAGCTCTACTACATACTGCATGAGCTGGCACTGGTCCAGACAATGCCACCTAACATAGACGCCAACACCGACCTGCTTAACCTTCTCACGGTGAGACTGTGTGTGTGTGTGTGTGTGTGTGTGTGTGTGTGTGTGTGTGTGTGTGTGTGTGTGGTTGTATTTGTGTGTCTTTGCAAAACTGGTAAGTAATGTTCTCAACAGTGTTAACATTCACTGATTCTCCATTTTGAAACATATTATCTGCAATACAGAAAGGCAGCGTGTTGCAATTTTGGTTGGTGTGTATGTTTCTGTTTGCGTGTTAGTGTGGGATTTACTTCGCAGACGGTTGCGACATATTTAGCAATACTCTGTGTACGTCTATGTGTGTACTTGTTTACGTGAGAATAAATGTTTTGTCTGCAAGCCTTTTAAAGTCCTGAGCAGGTGGTAATAACATTTATTTAGCAAAGGGAAATGTTTGTGTATGTGTGTGTGTGTGTGTGTGTGTGTGTGTGTGTGTGTGTGTGTGTGTTTTGGAGACACATTTTGCCCTTTTCATCCATTGGAATTGCAAAGTTCTGTGAGCCATCTGAGAATTCTGAGAAATTAATCTAGACAGAATAAATTTTTTTTTTCATCACATGGTCCGCATATTAGATTTGGCACAGGTTTTACACCGAAGTTTCCTTCTCGGACGAAATCCTCCCATTTTTATCTGGGTTCAGGACTGGCATTTAGAGTTAACTTTTCAGTGGATGGGTTAGTGCCCTTGAACCTTGGGATCCTGCCGCTACTGTAATGCGAATACAGTAAAACTTATTATGGCTGGACAATATGAGCATATAATATCAGTATTGTGAAAAATTATGTCTTTTATTGAGATATTGGTTGTATAATGACAGATTGATTGTGACTACAGTGAAGATTTTAATGCTGCTTTAATGCACAAAATAGTTTGGCCAAATAAAATTAATGTTGGACACCCAAAATCACCCAAGATATGTTAGCATGTTGGAGCTATATGTCTAATAAATCTAACATGGTTACATAGGCACATTTATCTCCTTAGATTGTTAATGTAGTGTTGTGAAAGTGAGTAATTTATATTACGTTGCTGGTAAATGCTCGACTCTGATTGGTTAGAAGAGGTGCATTTTTTAATTGTATTTATTTATTTATTTTTTTAGGTTTTCTTCCTTTTTTTGTTGTTTCTGTTTTTTTTTTTTTTTGCTTCTCACAACTATTGAAGTTGTGATATACATGTTTATTTAACTTTTGGAAGGAGTCTCCAGTGCTAAAGACATGATAAATTCTTTTAGGCAGATTTGAAGAATTTCTGAGCGACATGACAAGCCACATGTATCGTCTTAAAAACAAACACAAGAGTGAGAAATGTGGGCTGGTGAGGGAAGTATCTTGTTTCTTGAATGTTCCAGACCAAAATAAATGGATTAAAAGTCAGTCAATCAATCAATCAATCAATCAATCAATCAATCAATCAATCAAACAATCAATCAATCAATCAGTGTTTTTCTAGAATAAATAACCAGGCTGTTATTAGATATGATTTTCCTGTACGAACAAAACAGTTTTTCCCCTTTCCTCCTCTTTTTCTTGCTATTGTAAGCATGAAGCTGAATATTGTAAAGTTATGTGGATAAGCATACATTCTCACAGCTTTAGAGAAATTTAGCATTTTTTTAACAAAGTAAATGAATCATTCCTTTTATGTTGCAGGTGTTTATTGATGATACTGGCTTTAGCTCTTTGAATGAAACAGGGATAAAGCACTTATTCTGAACGCTAATATCGTGCTTACATATATATTTACAGTACAGACCAAAAGTTTGGACACACCTTCTCATTCAAAGAGTTTTGAAATGAAAAAACTATGAAAATTGTAGATTCACATTGAAGGCATCAAAACTATGAATTAACACGTGTGGAATTATATACGTACATAACAAAAAAGTGTGAAACAACTGAAAATATGTCATATTCTAGGTTCTTCAAAGTAGCCACCTTTTGCTTTGATTACTGCTTTGCACACTCTTGGCATTCTCTTGATGAGCTTTAAGAGCTTTAATGTAACATGACACACACAAAGATGTTTTTTTTTGTGCTTTGCCAATATATATATATTGGCATAAAAAACCCATCTTTGTGTGTGTCTTGTTGAGGGTAAACAAATTTAGCATGTGGAAAGTTCACTGAACATATTTCCTGAACATGTATTTTTGTAAGCATTCATCATTCCTCATGTAAATATACAAGTAAGAATTCTGGGAATTAAGGACTGGAACATGGAACATGTCAGAAAATAGAATAATTTCAGTCTTCCTGCTTGTGTTGAAGAATTTCATACACACTTACACACAGATACGTTACAGTAGCATGCTCAGGAATTCACCCTGGAAGGAAATTGTGTATAAATACCCCGGTAGACATGCCCCAATCCTACTGAGACCCTGACAATGTGTAACTGTGTCACACACTCAAAGCCTAGTACTATGATAATGGCTATGACTTATGAAACCTGTCTAGACCTGCATTTATTTCACACCTATTAACCTTTATTCTGTAGAGTACACATTCTTCACACTGACATTTGTATAAAATAATGATTCTCAAGACACCTATCGGGTCATCTGCTGTCTCGGGCAAATCGATGTCTTGAAATTCACATTCTAGTCAAACTTGATCCTTTCAGACCCTGTCATGAATAGAAACATATAAGATTTAAACGATAATCGCAATTATTATTGCTAGACGATATGGTATGTGGTATATTTATTTGAGATACACTATATAGGCAATATTTAAGTTTATTAAAAGCAAAATAGTAGTTACATCTTAAGAATAAAAAGCTAAAGAAACAGTGATTAAATGGTCATTGATGTAAATTAACCTAGGAAATTAAAAAAAAACAAGGAAGAAAGCGCTTCTAGGAAAAAGGTATCAAGAAGAATGCGGTCATAATATATTTTCAAGGTCCTGTGCACATTTTGTAGTGTTGGTGTTCTTTGGGGTTCTTTTAGCTGTAGTAGTGCAAGAATTACTAAGACGTATTTTGTTTTGCGTTTTTATTTTAACAGCTATTTAGTTAGTCAACATATAAAGGTATATTTTAAATTATGTCCGGAACTACTTTCAGACTAGCTGGTATAGAAAATGAATCAATTCCACAGCTCTGTGGTTTAAAGGAAATGAAGGCATTTTGGTATGAAATAAATATCTGCTTAATGTTGCTTACTTTATTGAGATCAATTGATCAGTGATGCCTGTAAGATTTTAGGAAAACAATTGAAAGCCTCACATCAGCTGTATTTTTATACGGGGTTAATATTTTTCTGAATAAATACCTCGGCACAGGTAGGACTGGGTGCAGATATTATTGTTCATCAAGATAAATTAGTTTTTTAAGTCCAGGATGTTCTTTACAGACCGCAGCAGCACATTTTGTTTCAGCATGAATATTGGTCTAAATGGATCACACCATGTTCCAAGACGTCTCACAAATCTAGTATAAACCGTAGGGCAAATGATGGACTTATTAATCCTTAAGGAACGGCTTGATTGGGTTTCTGTGTCTCCCTGGAGAAAGTCAGGTTACGGAGCCAATGCACTGCTTTTGTGCTTTTTTGATTGTATATAATGTAGTATTGTGTGTGTGTGTGTGTGTGTGTGTGTGTGTGTGTGTGTGTGTGTGTGTGTGTGTGTGTGTTTTATGATAGGTATCACTGGACCAGTATCATACAGAAGATGAGATATACCAGCTCTCATTGCAAAGGGAACCTCGGAGTTCTAAACCTGCTGTGAGTTATTCCTCTGCTGTTAGTTTGCACCATTTCTCTTCTCCATTGTTGTTATCATGTTTAAAGTGTTGCCTTTGTTTGTGATTGTCCAATTAGAATTCAAACCCCACCTCCAACCTAGCAACTAAGCGACTATCGATGGTTGATGAGTGGGCAGCGTCAGTGAAGCCTAAAGCAGATCCTGCTGTCATCACCAAACACATTGAAAAGATGGTTGAGGTATGAAAGTATTTTAGCCCTAATTAGTATTTTTAAACTCATTAAATTCCCATATCTTTAGATTTATATGCCATATGGTGGTGCTATATCTTCCCTCCATCCCAAAAGTATTAATAAATATATTTCTAACCTTAGCTAGTTTAGCTGGTTTCCCACCTAAATGTCAGAAAGCTAGCTAGCATCTATGAAATATTCTCCATATTCATCATATCTTATTATTTCACATCTGCCATTGGTGAACTTGTTGAAACTTCTTGAACTTTACTATTACAACTAAATGTATTTATTTATCAGTAACCTTAGGGCCTTTTTACACCTGGTCACTTCATGTGTTTTCTCTGATTCGATAGCTATCTGATTTGTTAAAATTGTTCCATTTACATTAGGCCACATAAATGCGTCTTGGTGAATCGGATATCGATCCGATCTTTCTACTCCCGCCCAATATGCAAATATATTTCACCTCATTTCTGGGGCAATTGAAATGGAACATGCTTTGGTGTATGTGGTTGCTACAAAAAAACAGCATTTACTGTTTGCTGCATTTTCGCTGGCGGCAGCAGTGCATTTTAAGACCAAACGAGACACCTGGGTGAAAAATCGGAGCAGCGCTGGTGGGAAAACATATTTGTTTCTGGCGCGATGCACGACTCGCAAGTCACCTGCGAGTGAGGTACTCCCGTTTGGGAGGAGTATAGCGCTGACGTATGTGGCTTGAACAACCACATGCATTTACACCTGTCCAGGTTAATCTGAAATGCATCCCAGACCACCTCCTGAAGTGGTTTGAGCGATCGGATTTATATCCGTCTCAAAACCGTTTCGGAGGGCATTTAGACCTGGTCTTTTTACCATCGGATCACAGAAAACGCATGGTGACCAAGTGTAAAAAGCCCCATAGATACTTTACAACTAGTTACTTCCAGGATTTTTGCTGAATTTGCAGATTCAGACCTCTAGATTAAATTTTCTTTAACACATTCATATAAGACTAAATCAGATTTTAAGAGAAATGCATAAACTTATCATGTTTCCTGTTACTGTAGTACTGATTATTAATCTATGTAATTGCAATGAAGCATCCGATGGAAAATAATTGTTGGAAATTAGGCACCATTAGGCAGCTTTGAGTAAGTTATACAGTATGTACTGTAATATGAAAGCACTGGTATTCTCAGCTACAAGTTATAATGGACTTTCATTCTTTTCATCCTTGCCAATAAAGCATAAAATCATATTGAATTAAATCATCATCTGAAAGCAAAAGCATGACTGTTTACATTGTTAGCAAATAATCTGTCTTGTTTCCACGGTCGCAGTCTGTCTTCAAAAATTTCGACACAGATGGAGACGGCTATATTTCCCGTGAGGAGTTTGAGAGCATCCGGAATAATTTCCCATATCTCAGCAAGTTTGGAGAGCTGGATACAAACCAGTGAGTGTAGAAACACTGACCTTGGCACTGAAGTGCTGACCTTCATGCTACTCATTCATTCATTCATTTTCTACCACTTATCCGAACTTCTCGGGTCACGGGGATCCTGTGCCTATCTGAGGCATCATCGGGCATCAAGGCAGGATACACCCTGGACGGACCCTGGAACCCCCCTTCATGCTACTTTTACATTTAAATCTTTACCATTACAACTTGTGTTGTGTCAGTTGAAAACAAATCTTAAACTACCAGCCAGACCAAACACCAGATTTGTTATGTCTGAGAAGTAGCATTGGTGTGAGTAAAGCCAAAATAGACAAAACAATAAAAAAAATAAAAAAAATCCCTTGCTGTTCTCCATACTGAATTAAATCAAGTAGGAAAAATGCATGACCTTGAAAAGAAAAGCCACGTTTACACTGTCCAGGTATCTAATATTTACAAAATGAAGAGTCTTTGATATCTGATGGTAATCTGAGGAAAAGTAAGAATATTTCACCTTTCAAGGTGTCTTAAGCACTATTCGGACGGGATTAGTTTTACGTGGGGACGTGGAGTAATGCAATTTTACCTCAGGACGTCTGTAATATTAATTGGCCAATTCACACGGGACAAGACATCTCAGTAAAACTAGCAGAAGTGGGAGGGGTAACTCGCTTTACACACCACAGTAACCTCCTTGTCGTCATGTGTGTATGACGTTGCTTCCTGTTTCAAGCGCCTTCATGCTTGAAAAACGTGCCAAAAACTACTTTTAAACAGGAAATGACGGAATTTTACTGTACATATTTACAGCATGTCTATTCGGACGGGATTAGTATCACCTGAGGTAATTTTTCCGGACCTTTTTACAGAAGGTAAAAGTTGCCGCAATCTTTGCTGACATTGTCCGTAATGATTACCGAGATGGCACATTCGGACGGGACTAGAATCACTGAGAAGCTCTGGTAATAATTACTTTACCCTCACATCCCCACATAAAACTAATCCCGTCCGAATAGACTAGAATGGTTATAGATATATTTTTTATCTGTAATTGTTTTGTGAAAAGGTTGATTTTACTGCACAATACTGCAGAATCTCCATCCAGGTAGTTTGCCACTGTTAGCAAGTCGTTCCCAACTGCACAACTGCTATTATTATACCATACCATATTGTTGTTAATACTGAAATGGTAGAAATTGTATATTTCTGTCCTGTTTATTGATCTATTCTAGTCTATTTCTGATGCGATCTGCCAATCCCTAATCAAATGTTCATGTAAAAGTACAAGCTGTGCTTTTTGCCCAGACTTCTTCAATGTAATTATTAATAACTGTGTTTGACTTCTCCAGAGTATTTAATGTTTAGTATTCACTGTTGTACATACTGTACCATTCAAACTGATTTACTGTCAGCCTACGTGACTCCTTACGCAAAAGTCCCTTTTTTATTAGTCTAATTTTTATTTTTCCGGTCAGCCTTTTTTTTTTCTTTTACAGTTCAGTTGAACTCTTTTCCACTTAATTATCCTGTTTCTCTCATACATTATGTTAATCTGGCACACATTTCTTCTGTTCTCTCTTTCTTTCTGTCTCTGTCTCTCTATCAGAGATGGTAAGATCAGCAGGGAGGAGATGATCGACTATTTTATGAAGGCCAGTTCACTGCTGAACTGTAAGATGGGCTTCATTCACACGTTCACAGAGACCACTTATGTTAAACCCACCTTCTGTGAGCACTGCGCCGGATTTGTGAGTACCTCTTGCAACACTTTCGTGGATAGATAAATACATTCGAGGACATATTTATTACCAGATACAGACAATTACTGGGATCATTTAGGAAAATGGGGGAATAAAACAGATCAATCTTACACACAGTCATTCAGATTCCTACAGAAAGTGACTTTTTCTATAACGATGATCACATTTAAGTGTCACATTTACACTGTGGTCGGAATTAAAATAAAAAATCCACATTCACAAACCTAAGAACACAAATGAGTTATAAGAATTGAGTTAAAATTAAGTGCTCAAGATCGTTTAACAAGTGATTTTACTTATTAAAATGGTTCCAATCATTTTGAAACCAGCTAAAAAATGCACCACTTGAAAAAACACGGCGTAAATTTCAAGAGTCAAGTCAAGAAGCTTTTATTGTCATTTCAACCATATACTGTATAGCTGTTGCAGTACACAGTGAAATGAGACAACGTTTCTCCAGGATCAAGGTGCTACATAAAACAAAGACAGGGCTAAGGACATGTAAGTAGTCTTAGCCACATAAAATGCAACTGTGCAACCTGGTGCAAACAGTGCAGGACAATACAAACAAGACAGACAAGACAGTGCAGGACAAGACAAACAAGACAGTGCAGAACAATACAAACAAGACAGACAAGACAGTGCAGGACAAGACAGACAAGACTGTGGTTACAAGACAATACACAAAATACAAAAAAGACAGTACACAAAAGACAGTAAACAAAAAACAGCGCAGACCGACCAGTGTCAATACTGTATTGACCGACCAGTGTCAATTTGGTAGTTTATTGTCATATTTTTAGGATTTAAATGTCCCTCATTTGTTATGGATTTACTTTAGGCACTTATTTGTGCTCAATGAGGGGTGCTAATAATAAGGAGATGGCCTATATTGTTTGTGTATATATATATATATATATATATATATATATATATATATATATATATATATATATATATATATATTGTAGAATTTCATAACAGTCTCAGAAATATCTCAGATTTTTTACTTGCTATCTTGCTTAGGATTTTTTTTTCTTTTTTTTACATTGTGTATTTGACAGAGCTCCAAATTCAGAACCCAAACTCCTCCACACATTCTGCCATTCAGCTGCTCATTCTGCACTCTGTCTGTGTGTGTGTCTGTGTGTGTGTGTATATATAGGTCAGTTTGTACAGACTAAACTAATTGGCTTGAATTCACCGCACTTCACCAATGTTTTTTTTTTGTTTGTTTTAAATTTCCTTGTGTGAGAGATGTACAAGTGGTTCTAGATTTGGTATCAGGAGTTGTGTGCTTGTGTTGTTTTGTGCTAAACCTCCCTGAACATTTTTTTGTGTGCCGAAAAGGTGATCATGAGGTTGTTTGTGTGTTCATTTGTGAGGGATCATTTGTGTACATGTGCCGTATCCATGCATGTTCTAGACCCTCAGATCTTGCTGTGTGTGTGTGTGTGTGTGTGTGTGTGTGTGTGTGTGTGTGTGTGTGTGTGTGTGTGTGTGTGTGTGTGTGTGTGTGTGTGTGCTTGTGTGTGTGATGCTCTGGCCAATCCTTTCATGTATTGTTTCCCTGCTGTGATGTGATCGCATCTCTCTTGATCCTGACTCCCCTTTTTCCATTACCGCTTTTCTGCTGTTCTTTCCATTCATCCATCACTTTTCTCTTCCAGTCTTTTTTATTTAACCAGCATAATTCTTTTTTTTCTAGATATGGGGTTTTTATAAACAAGGCTACAAGTGCAAAGGTAAGAATATTCACAGTACAACAAGCTTCCAATGGCACTGGTACTCCCCGAATTACATAATTTTGTGTGTGTGTGTGTGTGTGTGTGTGTGTGTGTGTGTGTGTGTGTGTGTGTGTGTGTGTGTGTGTGTGTGTGTGTGTGTGTGTGTGCGTGTGTGTGTGCACGCCGATTCTGCCATACTCTTTCATTGATAGCAATGAAGCTCGGTTTATTCCTTATTCCTTTTTATTCATGTCTGATAGTGAGGCACATTGATATTTTTTTTAGAACAGTAGAAGGATCTTAGCTTTTCTTAGCTCACCTAACAAACAAGGTAGACAGCAGTAAAGAAGTAGTGATGAGATTCTAACATTTAAATATCTTTTGAACAGTTATGTATTTAGTGACTTTTAATGCTTTTAACATAAAAAAGGAACATAGGAAAATACTTTCCTGTTATCACTTAAGTTAGAGCATCTATAAACTAGAAAATAAGTGCAAGAGTAACACAGTGGTTAAAATATTAGGCTGCCGATTGGAAGATCGGATGCTGCACACACTAGGGCCCTTGAGCAAGGCCCTTAAGAATTAACTGCTCATTTGTGTAAATGAGATAAATGTAAGTCTGTCACAACCGGAAGTGGACGGAGACAGAACCGTATGCAGGATAGCTTCAAAGGAAAGGGGTTTAATAAATGATAACAACAAGGACATAAAGACGATAACAAAAGCAATACAAATGAAGACACTTAACAAAGACTAGACATGACGAGGGGTAAACGTAACTAATGATTCCGCGCTGCACTCGGCAACGCGGCTCACTTAAATATAAAAAGACACGATGACACAATAAGGAACAGGTGTGAAGACAGGGAGGGGCAGACGAAGGCGGGGCAGACACGTGACGAAGATGATAAACAAAAACAGCACGTGGCCAAAAGTCCCGGTTGTGTCTTGACAAAGTCGCTTTAGAAAAAAAAAAACAATCTGCCAATATTGTAAATGTTTACAGTTGTACAGTACATGTAAAAGTAAACAGCCAGCATTTTTTTTTTTTAATTTAAATTAATATATTTCTATATTTTTTTTAGATTTCCTACCTCAGGTATGCACACTATGTTGCCTAGGGCACTAATATGGATCTCTGCTCTATACTCATGTGTCACGCTCCCACACCTACAATTTTCTGTCCTGTCTTCATTATTCTCTATTTCTGTATAGGTGTGTCAAGCTCTCCCTCCATCTCTGGGTTCTTTGTGGTGTCTATCACTTTAGGCATGTGTGTGAAAGTGCCCCCCCCCCCCCACACACACGTTTATATGCACTGTACTGTAGTTCCCTTTTTTCCTTCTCATCCCTCCCATCTCTTCCCTTCTCCATTTCCACTCTTCTCTTTTATTATGCGTTCTCCCTCTCCCCCTCCCTCTCTTTCCTTTTGTCTTTCCCGACTTACACCGTCCCTTGTTCTTTCTTTCACCTTTTCCCCCAGTGTGTGGTGTGAACTGTCATAAGGCGTGTCGCTCGCGGTTGGCGGTGGAATGTCGCAAGCGAGCAAAGAGCATCAGTCACGAAACTCCGCCTACCCTTCAGGCTCGCTCGTACAGCTTTCCACCTCCATCAAACTCTCACACAAATCTCCAGAATACAGGTAATGTGCATCATCATATAGAAGTACTCATAAGTCAAGCTAAGAAGCTTTTATTGTCATTTTAACCATATATAGCAGAAGCAGTACATAATGAAATAAGACAACGTTTCTCCAAGACCGTAGTGCTTCATAGAACAAAGACAGAGCTACATAGAAAAACACAGAGCTAAGGACTTAAAGTAATAAAGTGCATTTGTGCAACCTGGTGCAAACAGTGCGAGACGAAAGACAGTGAAAACAACCAATACAAAACACCACAAGGCAATACAGAAAAGCAGCACCAACCAGAGTACATACTGTATATGTGGTATTCGTGTATACGAGGTGTTATATAAAGACATAATGCCACTATGAATGAACTGGAATATTTTTTTTTCCATGGTAATTACTCAGTTTTTTTTTTTTAACGCCGACTCAAGAAGAATAAAGCCTAATTTATAACTCCGCATATGATGTTTGGTTCAATACCAACGTAATTAGTGGAGGCAGTATAGCACCATGTGACTAACTGTGTCCCTAACTGAATAAATACAGCTGAATAATAACCGAATAATGCGTCTCGACTTGAATAAACAACCTAATTTCGTGTCTCAGATCACATTATACTTCTCTACTAACACTAACAGTTTTTCTATTATACAGTAGTTGTGCGAATTTTAAAAACCTCTTTTAAACCTACAGGACTAAACAGTCTCTTAGGAAATATTGTAAATATAATAATATCTAAATAGAAATAAATCATAAATATAAGTATACCCTAAATAGTACTGTATGTGTGAGACTAATCGATGTTTCTGTCAGTATAAATTTCTGTCCAAAAGTGAATACTAAAACTTTTAAGAAACTGAAAATCGAACGAAACGATTAAAAGAATTCAAAACAGACTTTAATTCACACTTCAGGTAAATAGTTTCAAACTGTTCAATGGAGATTGAGAGTAAATCTGTTTTACGCATATACAGATGTTTACAGACACACACACACACACACACACACACACACACACACACACACACACACACACACACACACGTCTCTATAGGAGCTGTCAAGACAGAGGTGAGTCATCAGAGTTAATTGCTTCCTCATCCTTGTATGAGGATTGAAAATGTGTGTGTGTGTATGTGAGTGTGTGTGTGCGCGTGCGTGCGTGCGTGTGTCTATAAATTGGCACGTGCAAGTTCTGTCTCTCCAAGTAACAGCTAGCTTCGTCTAGCACATTGCACGATCATGTTTCTATTTCCGGCTGCTTCACATCAGACTAGCATTATGTCAAATTTGTGTTTTAGCTCAACACTCTTTTGCTTATCTTTTAAAAACTGTGTTTTTTTCAGTGATTGCAGAGGAGGACACAGAGGCACTGAGCGAAGCGGTGTTTGAAGCCAATCTATAATTCAGGTACATCAGAGATTTAAAGATATTACTCTATTGATCATTTTATAATTCTTGGAGTTTTTTTATTGGATCATTTTTGGATCATTCTTGAGTATTTATTAGGGTCCACCTGCTTATTTGCCAGTTCCCACTTTCCATCCAACTCTCCACTATCTATCACATGCTCCAAAGGTTCAGCATGTGAAATTTCTTCATTGTTGATCATGGCTTCCAGGTAACCTAGCAGAAGAAAGATGAACACTGGAAAGTCATCCAGCCTTCCTCTGACCGCAGCTCAACTCCTCTAAACAGAAAAAAAAGGCTGAAGTAGATGAGTATAAAAGACTCTCCTACAATCACCTCCACCTCTACCGGTCTGTTAGTAGCCCGAAACGGACGTCAGTCATCATGCGATTTTACTCCTCATCATGCTACTCGATTTTAAACATCATCTCCGATCATGACCAGGCACACACGCAACACCAAGACCGAGACGTCAGCATGCTTCCATCTTGTGGATAAGAGCTGCAAGTGCAAAGCAGATTGAGCACTTGTTCCTCTCCGAATTTTTTTTTTTTTTAACATCATCTTGAATGTCATATTTTATATATATATATAAAAATATCTGTTTGTCAATAGCGTTAGTGTTTTTATATCTCCAGTTTAAAAGTAATCTTTTAGTGATTCGTGAGACTGAAAAGAGAGAAAAATAGTTAAGATTAAAAAAAAAATAAAAAATACATATGTTACGCTTTCTATGAAGGTTATATGACACATTCATGTCATGCTATAATGCATTCATAAGGCACTATAGACATCATAATAAAAACAATTTATGAACACGTTATACTTTATTAGTTTTCATATTATAACAAACACTAATACAAAAATCCAAGCCCATGTTTGTACGGTGCATCACAAGAATGACATTTTTGGAAACATGGCTATAATTAAACATAATTGACTGTGGTGCTGACGTTTGTTATTATTGGTGACTTATTGTGTATAAGCATAAGCTTAGAATGCATTCGTACTCCATTAAAGCAATATATAGAGTATAAGCCCTTATAAATGCATTATGACATGACTGTTTCAGCGATTGTGGAAAGTGTTACCTGACTATACAAAGAGTAAATTCGATAACACCTTTTATGAAGCCCGTATTCTTATGAGTACTTAGAATACTGTATAAGTATTAAAGTGTAATAATACTGTATAAGTATACTGTAGAATACTGAATACTAGAATACTGTATAAGTAATAAAGTGTAATAATGCCACAAACGGCTTTACTAACATGCCGTGACTATTTACTTGATAATCATGTTAATGACAGTGTCATTATTTGTTATAATACCCTGTGGAAATGTATTTTATTAATTGTTAAAAAAAATGTAAAAAAAGATTACATTTGGAAGAAAAAACAACTTAAGCACTATTCGGACGGGACTAGTTTTACATGAGGACGTGGAGTAATGCAATTTTACCTCAGGACGTCTGTAATATTACTTGGCCAATTCGCACGGGACAAGACATCTCAGTAAAACTAGCAGAAGTGGGAGGGGTAACTCGCTTTATGCACAATAGTAACCTCCTTGTCGTCATGTGCGTATGACGTTGCTTCCTGTTTCAAGCGCCTTCATGCTTGCAAAACGTTCCCAAAAACTACTTTTTAAAAGGAAATGACGGAGTTTTTCGGAAGTATTACTTGAGGTAATTTTTCCAGGCCTTTTTACAGAAGGTAAAAGTCGCCGTAATCTTTACTGACATTGTCCGTAATGATGACCGAGATGGCACATTCGGACGGGACTAAAATCACAGAGAAGCTCTGGTAATAATTACTTTACCCCCACGTCCCCACGTAAAACTAGTCCCGTCCGAATAGTTCTTTAGAGTAATTTTATTGGCAATTTATCGAAATATAAAATTTATAGTCAAATTTGTATTTGTTTTCAGATTTCATTCCCTGTTACCTTTCTAATCCTTGGTTTTTGAAAAAGTTTATTGATTATTTAAAAATAAAACAAACACAATTCGTTATTGTTTGTGTTGATATTCTAGCATTACATAATAATTTATCAAGCAGTTACTTATTAGAGCTTTATAACATGCTTATAAGCATCCAATCTATAAAGAACGATAATCCCATTTCTAATGATTTATGATCAAGGCTTCATAGGAGATGTTACTGAAATAATGCGTTCCTTTACTCTAGGTGCTGAGATTATCAATGTTACGCCAGCTTGTGTTGTCGTTGTGAGTCGTTCGACTTTGACTGCAATATATTTCATGCTAAAACAATATGAATAATTGTACAGTTTAAAGCATGTGAAAAAAAAACTCTGTCCTTTTTTCCCCTCTCTCTTTTTTCTTTCTTTTTTTTTTTTGAATGACCTTTCATATGGATATTTTTTACATTTATCTTGAGATCAATGTTTATCTTAAATGTGTTTGTAAGTCATGAGATAAAGAACACCTTCATTCTCAGAACACTTCCATTAACTGAACCATGAATGTAGACAATCCAGTTGATTTTGTTGGGTGATTAAAAAAAATGCTTCTTTAAATTAGGGTATGATTTTTATTTTATTTTTTTATTTTTATTTGACCTCGCTGTTGTATTGTGGTTGAACTGCCAATATGCTAAATATGTTTACCTGTTTTGTGTTTTAACATTTTTTAGCATGCACTATGAACATTTTATACTACTCTATGCGTGTATATATAAAGAGAGACTGAGAGCTAAAGAGAAAGAGAGAGAGAGAGAGAGAGAGAGAGAGAGAGAGAGAGAGAGAGTGTACTTAACTTGCTTTCTAATATTCGGATGTTTCTCGGTGCTGTGTGTTATCATGGTAATTTATGATCCTATTATTGTACAAGTCTAGTCAGATGTTTTACAGTCTCTCAATAGGCAAGACTTCCATATAAGAAATGAAGTATAAGGTTATTAATGTCTGCCTGCTGCCTGTCACTTCTTTCTCTCTCTTCCATTGTTCACTCTATTTGTGCACACTTGACTCGACACAGGTAAAATAAAACCTGCATGTCCACCTACAGCAGGTTGTCGGTGATTATTTAAACCTCTAACTTCACTTGATGTAACACAAGCCATAACAGAGCTAACTTTAAACTTCTAACATAATGTAACTGTAAAGGGATAAAAATTACACATTGTGAACATTACACATTTTCAATCCTCTGCCAACTGCTGTGGTATAAGAAGAATTAAGCACTTTTGCATAAAGTTATTGAAAGATAATTAACTGATGTTCAGTGTTATAACTGCTATATTATATACTTGTTATGTATACATACATACTCTACGTAATACCTAATAAGGCCCGCCTACTGAATACACCATGCATTCTTGTAACAGTTTATAAGACTGGAAGAACATTATGTATAAATCTACAACCTCTACAAAAAATCTACATTTTTTTTATGCATGTTACGTGTTATAAATACCTTATAACATGTTATGAACGCGATCAGAAGTCATAAGCCGTTACAGGAAGTTTTTCCAAGCAATGCAAGCAATCTTCAGTTCTTTTGTGAATTTAAAATTGCTCACAGTTTTTCATTTCTGAATAAATACATTTGCATCCCTGCTTTGCTGCATGCCGCATACTCAAAGCACTAAAGGGGTTTAAAAAAAAAAACACATTCTGTTTTATAGTATGTATTCATAAATCCTGTTCAATGCTCCATTTCCTTTTAGCTCTGTATCTTAGAGAGCGCTTTGCTCTGAAATGTAGGTTCATGTTTTGGAAATGTGAATTGGACTAATGGATGGATAGACCGATGAAGAAACACAGTCCTCAATTAACTAAGGCCTTTAAAGCACTCAGTGTTTATCGTTTGTAAAGCGTTTATCTTTCCAGTGCTCTCAATTCAGCTGCTCTGCAAGGGTCCAGGCTTTCAGTGAGTTATTTTCGCGTTCTTGCACCCTGGAGCTTGTGCTTTTATATAGATGATAATAAATTCATTACGGTTTCTTTTTCATCTCCTCATGCTAACGTTACTGTGGGATTTCATTCTTTCTTTTTTCTATGGTGACACTTAAATTTGTGTTCATAATGCCAGATAAACACATCATGACAACAGACATGATATGATATGAGATGGGCTTAGATTTTTAATAATCAAAAAAGTAAACAAAACGTCATAACGTATTAGAATTTGTTTATAAACCAAGCATTATATGTACTGAATTACTGCACTTCAATAGAAAGGTCTATAATGCATTATGAGTTGTTATTACTTTGTACATATCTTGAATCTATGGTCATTCTTAACACATTCATAGCATTATTGCACCTCATGAAGCATTTTATTATTTATGAGATGGCAGTATAGTTTATAGTAGTAGTGAATGGTTAAATAGTATTATAAGTATTGTTTTTAACACATTATGTCATCAGGCCCCATTTTGCATAGTGCTTTATGAGTTGAAATAGTGTGTTATAATGCAACATAACAACATGTGAACACATTCAAAAGTGTAGCAAAATCTGTAATGCATTAAAGATGTGTATAATGCATTATGTATACATTATAACATGTTATGGATGTATCCAAAAAACATTATATAGTACGAATAGTCTTTAAAGAAAATTCTTGACCTTACCAGGATTGTTTTGTGTATTTTAACAGTGAGACATATTGTAACTTGTTTATAATGCCTCCTAAGTGAATCATAGTTTAAACAATGTTTCATTTCCTGTTCCAGTGAGGTTTCGTGTAAATCTGTGACTGCTCCAGATTTCCCGATCTGCTGCACAAAACGACGGCCTATTCAATTTAACATGTCGGAACGGGTCGAAGAATGATTCCGCTAACTACCTAATAACAACAAGATGAAGATTGTTAGCAGCAGGAAGAAGCCATCTTAATGGCGATCTGCTCGTTAACGACACCTCGGAAACGAGTGCATGATGCCTGCTGGAGGTTTGCCATTAATGGGACGTTGCTGATTGCTGGTAGGATTCAGAGAGTGGGACTTTGTCAATATCTCGTTTAGAGGATATTATTGCCTCGTGCTGTTTATGTGCAGGGTGATTCAGAGTTCAGAGATATACAGCCGCAGCCTAAAGCACTAAATTCATTGGGAGAGCCGGGACGCTGGGAAATGCCTTTTTAATACGCTTCTTTTTTAGTACCATCTAGGGTGGCATCAATGGAGACAGGAATGGGGCAAGTGGCATCAAGGCATTTCTCTATGAGCCTCAAGGAAAGGTCCTTAATCTGATTTTTTTCTCTTTATATTCTACTGTAAGATAAGACAATGCTAACTTATTGTTGTTTGCTTCTTTATTCCTTTCTCAGTATACTCGTTCTTATTACCGAAACATCTAATTCTGTAGTCCATCTGAAGGCCACAGGAGTCTTTTAAATATGGAAATGCACTCGACAGGCGTTAGATGTCGCTGTTGAGCTTCTGCAAAACTTAGAAAATGAGTAGTGACAGGTGTTTTGGTACTCTTGAAATTTGGAGATCTCTTACCAAAAAAAAAATAAAAATAAATAAATAAATATATAAATATATATATATATATGCGTATGTATATATATATATATATATATATATATATATATATATATATATATATATATATATATATATATATATATAAACAGCAGTTAGGGGAGATAAGAAACGGGTAAAATTTCTCACACGTGAACAGACATGAGACAGACACCGAAATAGGGGCAGTAATTAAAATGCATATTGAGCATAGCCTTTATAATCCTCATTACAGTCTTATTTTCAGTGACCATGTGATAACAAGATATTTATTTCAGTGTTTGCATTCTGACTCCAAAATAGGAATGTATGTTTTACAATTAAACTGTTTAATATAATTTATAACTGTTTTAATATCATTATCTCTCTCTCTCTCTCTCTCTCTCTCTCTCTCTCTCTCTCTCTCTCTCTCTCTCTCTCTCTCTCTCTCTTATTATTTTACATTTAAATTACAAAATACTGCATGTTGTTGCTGTATTTTAGAGGGATTTTGGATGATTTGTACTTAACACAACAAGTAAGTATTATTAAGCAGATTTAAAAGAGTTTACAAATTTTAACTACTCAAACATGCGCCTAGAAAAGGTAGTGTGTTAGCTTACAGTAGCTAGCTAGTTTAGTTTGTAAATAGATTTTTGTTAGCTAGTTGGTTAGGATTTATAAAGTAGCTTGTAAATTTAGCTACAGTAGCTTGTCAAATTACAGAGCTAGTTAAGATTAGTTTTTACAAATTGGATTTAAATTAGCAAGCTACAGGACAAAACAGTTACTGAAATGAATGAATGAATTAGCTACATGTTAGGTAATAATTTGTGCAGTTATTATTTTGTCTTGGACCATATATAAACATCTGTTATGTGAAATAGCTTCTTCAGTGCAGAACTAAATAAAAAAACAAACTGAAATTTATAAGATTCTTATTTTTCCTTTAAATTATACAGCAAGGGTTATATTAACTTAGGACCTCAACTGGTTGTTTAGATTCATATACTAGATTGCCTAATCTAGATTGTTAAATAAGTTAAATACATTTTTATACTGTAAGATTAGATTGGTCCATTTTCTAGCTAATTCCAAAACAGCTAACAGTTATAAGTGACCTAGTGAGAAAATCCTAGAGTCACTAGTATCGTTTCCTTCTGATTGTTTGCATGGCATGTAGAGTTGCACAGGAAGAACTTCAGTATCTTCAGATTTTTAGTGATTAAAACTGAACACTTGAGAATTTTGAAATCTTTCTAAATCTTATCTTTTAGTTAAGTAGCTTTTTGCCCTTTAATTGAGTAAAATTTCTAGATAGTTTCCATACTTTTGCTTCTTATTACAACTGTCTCTGTACTTTTTCCACTGCTGGTTTTGGAATAGAGAAAATTATAGCCAACTACTGACAACTTGTTCGAACGAAAGACCCTGTTAGACATTTAATACATTTTAAGGTTTTTTTTGTTTTGTTTTAAAAGCTTTGAATAGAACAACACCTTCTTATAAGGACTAGTGAATGTGCTCTGCAGTGATTATTTAAGAATATACATAACACTATATAGCAGTGTTAATTTACATAATGATTATGCATTGTTAATGGTTAATTCATACAGTTTTAAAATGCATCTTAAAACAAATATTTATTTTTTTACAGGAGCTTTTGTCGAGTTTTAGATTTGTTGTATCTTCACAGATATTTATAAAAAAAATTTTATATTATTTAAATAATAATATTAAAATAATTAATTTATTTATTTACATTCATTTTCACATTCAGTACTTTTTACTGTTGAAGCTTAATAAAACTTTTTTCTACATTTTACATGTTAAACTACAGTACATTTTTTCATTTTAATTTACATTTTTCAAACATTTCTATATTTTCTAGTACTTTTTTCCCTCATGCTATAATAATAATAATAATAATAATAATAATAATAATAATAATAATAATAATAATAATAATAATGTTTTATAATACAAAAATCTATAAGGAAAAATATGGTAGTTGTAAAAGCTGCTCACAAAGACAGAATATCATATTAAGCAAAATAGTTGCAAAGCTCTCACTTCGTTTAACCTAATATCACATCTGTTATATACAAAAGAGGTTTCTGATATGTCTACCTGCACTTCACCCAGTCTCAGTCTGCAGCTTGAGGTCTCTTTTCTCAACCTTTGACCAAAGAGAAAAAGAGAAAGAGAGAATAAGCAGCTGTTGGCAGAAAATGACACTCTATCGGTAGCGCACAGGACTGACACTTAATCAATGCTGCGTCCTGCTTGATAGAAATGCTGCACATATTTAATATTCCTACAGAGGGGTGGGAGCTGAGGAAGGGTGAAGGGAGGGATGGCAGGCAGGGGGGAATGAGAGCGATTGTGCCGAGGCTTGCTTTTTGAGTGGCAGGTCTGCAGATTACATCTCCTGAGAGAGGGATCTTTCAGTGCAGCCTCAGTTATCTATTTACCACCCCTGATCCAGACTCTCTCTCTCTTTCTCACACACACACACATACACAGAGCAAGAAAGAGAGAGAGAGAGAGAGAGAGAGAGAGAGAGAGAGAGAGAGAGAGAGAGAGAGAGAGAGAGAGAGAGAGAGAGAGAGAGAGAGATGAGTTATGGGCCCTTCAAGTTGAATATAATAGATTTTTTTTATTCAGTACATAATCAGATACATTCTCATCAGAGTTAGTAATCTGAAACATGGCAACATGAGTAACGTTTCACACCAGGAGAGAAAATTAATTTTAGTCCCCATTTTTTTATATTTTCTTTTGTTTTGTTTTTTCTCCAGTTAATTATTGTTAATTATTTATTGTTGTTCTTCTTCTTTTTGCTGTTGTTCTTGCTGTTGCTGCCGCTGCTGCAGTTGTTTCCTTTAACTAATACCGATTCCATCATTCATCAAAATTAACCAACCTTTATAAAGTCTTTTATAAATTTAAAAAATAGCAAACAATACAAATAATAATAACAGGTGAAAAGATACAGGAAGAATGCAGTCTTAGTTGCACATAAGCAAGAAACGTGGTGATGTGATGGAGGTTATCGGTCTCAAACAACACGTCGTAATTGTTTAATCATTTAACATTACAAACCAAATTGCATTATAGACGCTATCATCACTCATCCCCACACTAGCTGTTTGTTATTTATTATCTAGACATCACCATGATGGAAAATTTAGTCTCAACATGCTGACACCTAAGACTCTTTCCATCAATGATATATCAACAACTCCTTATACTGTAGAAAGCTTCCCCATGTCGATAGCTCCATGTGGTTCTTTGTTAACTAGCATGTTTTTAGTCAGGCTGTTATTAGATTCAGCCAGATCAGGCAGAATATTGATCTTGAATTGGAATGAATGCATTATTATAAACATGTGGTTTGTATTATAGCTGTAACTGCAGTGTGAGTTGTAGGGAACATGATTCAACCTTCTAACCAATCACTAGATATTAGATATGCTGAAATGAATGCCCTCACTCTCTCTACGCTTAACACAAATGCAAAATAACATGAACCAGATTGTTTATTCCATATCGCCTACACGTATTTACCACACGCACTCTCATCATAAGTCCTTCAAGCACTTAATGCGTGGTTTTATGTTATGCATGCCTGATAGTATTTGCGTTTTGTTTTTTTAAAATGTCAGAATATCCATCTGGCTCTAGTCCAGATCTCTCCTTTAGGCTGTGTCTTCTTCATCTGTAAGAAGTTCAGATGTTAGGTGTTGTTTTAATTTAGAGAATATTCAAAATTTGAAAGCCAAGCTAGCTCCATCAGAGCCTGCATGCTTTTCTAATTTGTGTCAGTGAAAAGAAGTGAGTTTTTCACCGACAGGCTTGTTCGGGTAGCACTTCATTCCTAAGAGAGCCGAGCACTGGGAAGCTCTTCGGCATTCTCCAAACCTATTTGATAGCGAAGACGAGACCACTGATAAGCTTGCGGTCCCTGCGCACATCCTGCATTGTGCTGCTCCGAAAACTCATTTACGGGCTGAAAAAGAGGAACCACCTCCAATCGCACTCACTCAGTCACCACGTTCGGGATTTTATTTCAAGACTTGACCCTTGAGCCACACCAGCCTTGTCTAACAAACGACATCAAATAAAGGATGCACTGAAAAGAGCTTCAAATCACACCAAGAACGATTGTGTCTCCAGCGTCTCTCCTGTCCTTCATCTCACGAAAGCGTAGACTTGACTTTTTTTGTTATTATTATTATTATTATTTTTATCTGCTTTGTGCATGGACGCAGAAAGTGACAGCGATGGATTTAATTCATCTTAACACCTGTCACTTCAAGACAACTTCTCATAACGTATTCATCTGCTTTTTCTTTTTTTCCTTTTTTTTTCAATCCCTGTCTGATGATGTCACTCCTCTCAGAGGATTTGATGATTTCCGAAGGCCCCTGACGTACTGTAGATCACAGAGGAAGCCTGCTCAGCAGAAATGATTTATGTAAGTCTGAACCTCAAACTGTTTCCTATTCATTCATTTTATATGTGTGCATGTTGGACCTGGATAAATCAAAAGATCAAATGATGTGCATGACTACATAATGAAGTGTTCCTACTCGAAAAGCTCACCTGTGTGGTTATACTGAACATCAGAAAGATTAAAATTCAGCTGTAGGCGCAAGGTCGTGTCAATACTCAGTCTACACAATCACAATTACGAATATCATACTGGTTGTTTTCTAAATACGAAAATTATTATTGACTAACTGACATTTCAGACACAATATTTACCTAAGAATTTGTTTGTGAAGTATAATTACCATTGTAACAATGCTTGATTCTGATTGGTCAGAAACCTGTTAGAAAAGAGATCCCTTTTCAGAGGAGTCTACACTAACAATTTCTACACTAACAACTCGAAAGGAAGTGTGATGGAAAATTTGACTAAGAAGCTGTTTGTAACGGTCTGACCTTCTGTGCACGCGTGACTAGAAGTTGTTTGTGAAATTGTTATTACCAGAGTTTGTTTTTGTAGAATATTAGAGGCACAGAAGGAGCTAGCGACAAGTTGGTGAGACTCAGGCTCATAAACTTTAGGTAGACCTTGGAAAGGATAAGATTATCCAGATCAGGAGACGAGCAGGCGTTGTACATCTAAGCCAATGATTGATGATGTTTTTCTCTCTACATGTTTTCTTTGTTTGAATCATGTCAATAAAATCTCAATGTAATGAATGATCGAGGCACAAGCTCTCAGATGCTACACAAGGATTGTTGGGTCCTGTTGTGCAGAAGCACAAATAAATTGTGAACCTTTTTACTCTTGCCTGTGCCTACCAGTGTGCTATTTTTATTTTTCTCAAAAACCTCCACAACAAGCTGGCGTTGTCCGCAGGATTCTGTGTTTGAGAGCCAACTTTAGGGATTCCTGGGGAAGCCTGTGATCACTAATGCCTTAAAGGCTGTTACCTTCACCTTGAACCGAACGTGTATGTGCGGCTCCGTGTAATCTGTATAAAAGGAGGTTGTAATTGATAAAGTACATAACGTTATTTTATCGTTAACGCAGAAAACTTTAGCCTTAGCATGTAGCTACCTACTATCATGTGTGCTGATAATCTATCATATCGCGGTAAAGTAAAAGTGTATTAAACATTAGTATACTTAAGGTACATTATCAAATGTGTTAACACAGCTCCTGACGCAAGCGGTTCTTAAGTCTAGACCAGCAACGTTTTGGTGCTACTTAAAAACCACTTTTCCTGGTTCGGAGCCGGTGCTTTGGCGGTCAAAACAGAAAGAACCGGTTCTAAATTAGGCTCTGGCTCCGAACCAGCACTCGAACTGCCTCGGTGGAAAAGGGGCAACTGAGCCTCCTTAACGCCGGAATCACAGCAACTGGACATGTGGAAAGTTAGTTAACATATCATGTGGTTTGGGTAACTGTAAAGTAATTGTAAAGAGTCTTCCACAACAGAATGACTGTTTATAGCTACTATATACTGTATAAAACTTACTGTAACTGTGAACAGAAACAAATTCCTGGTAATCCTCTGACACTGGAGACTCCTTTCATACCAGAAAACTTCATTTTAGTATACAGGGACAAGTGAAATGCTGTAAAAGTTGCAAAGTTGCAAAGTTTTTGCATTTTGTTTAAGATGTATTTTCACTTTACTTTACATACATACTGTAATTGTAAATGAAAAATCAGTGGGGAACGAATCAACCCACTATTGGATCTTCTAAGTAAACAGATTGCTGTTTTTTTTTTTTTGCTATGTGGAAAAAAGAAGAAGGTACTGCTTGAAAGCCGTCCAGTAAAGGACATTCCTAGAGCTGTTGAAATAATGTGGCATGTTTGTCAGTTTATTTCGCCAAAAATTGTTCATGAAGCATAAAATATGTGCTTGACCATTTGTTTTCTTTCAGGAATCAATTTTACAAGTTCCACTCACGCTTGCCAAATGACTGCCTCCGCTCAATAAACTAGAGCAGATTTTTCATTGTTTTCATCGACGGCTTCTTTGTGGTATGTGTTTTGGAATTTTGCAATTCTGTTTTACTGAACAAATGTCGGTCCAGGTCATGATACCGTGATATGTTTATTTGTTACAAGAGTGTGAGTTGGAATTTCAGCAATTTTCTCTTAAATGAACAAATCAAACGAATCTCACCATATGCTGTGTAAATATGTGTATAATGTTTTTTTTTCCACTGAATATAGTCCAACTAGGTCTAGAATGAGTAATGACAGCATTTCACACCGCATTTACTGAACCTATAATCAGCTAATGGCACAGTGCAGTAAAACTGAAATCAAATAGAAAGGATTCATGGTCCATTTTAGGGAGACCAAAGCCTTTGTTACTCTATTATAGCAGTTCGTAAGTGCACCATTAAAAGACATCTGCATGTGTATATAAGCCTTTTGAGCCTAATCTTAGCTGGTAGATAGACACTTTGTAAATGTTGTGCTAGATGAATTGCCATTAATATTTGTTTTATATGTTAGTCAACAACTTAGATACGTGTGTTTTTGTTGCTAAACCCTATCTAGGCTTTATTAGACTCTCAGACAATTATATAGAACATTAAAGGCATTAAGTGCTCTACTGAACTTAGAGATACAAGCGCTCGCTCTGTTAACTCATTTCTCTCATGAAACAACATTGTTTTCTGTAAAAGGGCTCACTGCCATTAATTCACCTCTGTGGACATCAGGACATGAAGACATTTGGACAATGCGTCATCCAGCAAAGGTCACACATTCCATCTTATGAAATATTTGGACTATTTGACATATTGTCTGACAAGGCAAATTTCTTACCCAAAATATAAACCGAAAATAATTTATTCATGAAAACTGTACATTTTAGGTGAATAGATGTTCTGAATGTCCTTCTATCACTTGTATTGTAAAACTTGTATTTATTTTTCTTTACACATTTAGTGCATGTACTAATTCTATACCCTTTCTCTAACTGTTACTCATTTAGAAACAAAATACAACCAAAGTTCCTTGATTATCCAGCTGAATATGAACCGATATATATTTAGAGAAGAAATCTGGTAGTTGTGGAACTCTGTTGGAAAACTGTTTCTTGCTTGTGCCTTTTTTTCACTTCACCCATTAATTCACACCTAATAAAACCTTTCTGTGATTTGGCAATAGATTTGGGGCTTTCGGGTGATTTTAGATCGATCGATCGATCTATCTATCGATCGATCTATCTATCTATCTATCTATCTATCTATCTATCTATCTATCTATCTATCTATCTATCTATCTATCTATCTTTGTGCAAGAATCATTTGTCAACATAGCCTTAGAATACCATCATGTGCTATGTCTGCTACATATCCAGCAATAACTAATAGCGATCCATGCCAGGAATCTCCTAGTAAGCGACATAGAGAAGAAACAACACCACCACTATCCCACGAGCTCTGCACTCAAAGCTAGAACTGAAGAATTGCTATTCCAGTACACATGAAAGCTAATTTCCCTGCCACGTCCGACAGCACACGCCGGAAGGCAGAGTATTGTACAGAATTGTTTCTGAATACACTTTCAAATGTGCTAGCCTTGACAGTTAGGGCTGTTTTGGCAAATTATTTGTTTGCTAATGAATATTTGTACTCAAATCACACTTTTGCCACTTTTGTCATTATCACTCCCTGCTGCTACTTTTTCATTTCCAGTGTCTGGGAGTCAAGCCAATAGCACACTAATGTTCATTAGACAAGTGATGTTCCGCCATTGTCCTGCTGTCACCTACATTTTCAGATCACTCTCCACATCTTCATGAAACCTCATATTTCATTGTTGTTGTTTTTTTTCTTTACCTTTAAATTTTGGATAGCGTAAACCGTAGCTTTTGCTGAACTTAGGTTACAAGTACAAATCAGTAACAAAATTTCAAGTAGATTTGTGTTTTGGTGACCAAAAAACATTTCCCATTTATTAGTATAGAAGAAGCACTTCATTTTACTACATGAAGTGGAAAATATTTATCAAAATGACTTATAGATTATAAAAGTACTTACTAATTACTTGTGACCTAATTTACTTTACTTAAAGTGTATTTAGACATGCTAATATTTTAAAAAGAATATTTGCAAATTAATGTAATTCTTCAATTATTCCAATACTTATTTGACCAGTCGATTGCTTTAAGACTACACATAAAGTCTGGCGTACCTAAAGAGTACTTTAAAATGTGGCATTGATATTTAAAGGTGTCTGTATTATTCATTAAGCTTTGTTAGTTTAGCAAATTAAATGATATTTGGTGTTTTAAGTGAACCTGTGTAAAAATTTGATGAAAATTATGTGTCTTTGATTGAGTGTTTATTACAGTTTAATGTAGAAAATGTTTGAATGGAAAGCAAGATTAATGAGATTTAATGCAGCATTTTGAGTCCCGAGTTTGTACGAGTGGGTTTTGCTATGAAACATTTTTGTTTCGTCTGTGCATTTCTTCTAATGATGATTGATGATTGGTAGACCTCTAAAAGCGGTGGAGTCTTATAATCAATTACCAGTCACAGAACACTTCATGAACCTGACTGACATCTCAAACCTAAATCGGAATCGTTCACAACCTGCTGTATCGGTGTCATTTGTAAATATTGTATATAAACAATAGTTTTAAAGCATAAAGTTCTGTTAGGTGATTTTTTATTCATGTTTGAAATATTTTGTTTATGTCTATGTCTAGCTAGCTACATTTTGGCATCAAATGGCAGATGATAATTATGTCAACCTGAATTTTTGAATCCTACTCATATACGTACGAGGAGGGACTGGAAATTAAACATTATAAAAATAAATAAATATATAAACAGTTTAAAAAGGTTTCATTCAAAAGTCAGGCAAAAAAACCCCAAAACTTTAATTTGTCTATACTTGACACCAAGATTCCTTTGATTAAAGTATACTTAGACATTGTAGTATTCTTAAAATCAACATCTATAATTAGTAGTCAATTAGTATTTGAAAATTCTTGTATAGTGGACTACGTACAGGTAGATACACTTGACACCTTTATAGTGTACATAGATGAGCCAGTATATTATCAGTACACTATAAACATAATTTTACTCCTATTAATGCATATTGCAGTAGGCTTGAGATGAATGTGAGATATACTGAAGGGTGCTAGCCACACACACACACACACACACACACACACACACACACACACACACACACACACACACACACACACACACACACACACAAATTAAAATGTAATGGCTTGTAAAGCACTAGACTTTGATGATTTAAGGATGTTAGAATATAATTGCCATCTGTTTGGCTTGACTATAAGAGAATGGCTTCTGCTTAAAGTCATAATACATCTCAGGGTTGGATGCAGGACCCTGCACACTAGGGATCCCTGTACCACTTTCATGTCCCCTGATGTCCATTTATGCTCTTAAGTGCTGCACAATGGCAATAAAACAAACAAGACTAGCGGGATTACAAGTAAAAGGCTTGTAATGTGAGATGCAACCAACCCTGTTGCTTTCTTGTGCTTTAAAAGGTCTTTAAAATAATCTTTGTCTTCAAGGACATATTAACAAGTGACACCAGCCTAATAAATTGCCCATGTTAAAAAAAAGTAAACAATTGCTAAGATAATGCACTGAAGTTATTGTAAAGTTACGAGGAATACAGAAGAAGACCCATTTATTCATTCATTCTTTCATTCATTCATTCATTCATTCATTCATTCATTCATTCATTCATTCATTCAACTTCTCGGGTCACGAGGAGCCTGTGCCTCTCTAAGGCAGGATACACCCTGGACGGAGTGCCAACCCATCGCAGGGCACACACACACACACACACACACACACACACACACACACACACACACACACACACACACACACTCTCTCATTCACTCACATACTACAGACAATTTTCCAGAGATGCCAACCAACCTACCATGCATGTCTTTGGACCGGGGGAGGAAACCCGGAGTTCCCGGAGAAAACCCCAGAGGCATGGGGAGAATATGCAAACTCCACACACACAAGGCGGAGGCGGGAATCGAACCCCCAACCCTGGAGGTGAGGCAAACGTCCTAACCACTAAGCCCCCAGAAGAAGATCCAAGAAAGATAATTATTCTCTGCAGTGAAAAAATCTGAGATATTGGATATATCATATACAGTCAATTTGAGAAATAGATTTAAAACTAATTATTAGAATCAAAATTGCTTTAAAACATAATACAGTGCCTTGTTTAGGTTTTCTGTTACTAAAAACCCTTTATGATAAAATCACTTTATTTTACTAAATAAGGTATTATGAATAGGGTATGAGCTTAATATAAAGTGCATAACAATATTATGTAGTGATAAACAAAAAAAAAGGATTTATATAAAATCATATTGAAAAATAAAATCCAGTGCTTAAAAAGTCTTTAGAAAACCAACTAGCTTTTCCACATTCGTAAGGAAACATAAAATAAACACCTTAAGATCTTATTATTGGAAAACGACAGGATGCGTCATCTATATAAAGCTTTACTAATAAAGCTGCACTGCCTCATGGTGTTCAGGAGGCTGTAATTTGTAAAGCGGAGACAGATTGAGCTGTAAGCGTTGTAGAAATGGATCTGGCCTCCAGCTTGTGAGCTGATGAGCTGTGGTAATAGGGACAAATGTGAGAAAGACAGTGAGAGAAATGATAGTGGAAACCTGTGTCTGATTAACGAAAGACATGGTGAGATAGAGAAAGGGGGAGTGAAAGAGGGAGAGAGATGATGTGTGTAGAGAGACGAGGGCAGAAAGACAAAGTAGTAATGAAATAATAAAAGAAGCAAAGCAAAAGCAAATTGATAGAGAATTTGCAGTGATTAAATACACGCAATGCAAATTTGATATTTCATCTTTTGCGGCAGTATTATATATCAAACCATGTCTAGTAGCTCGAGACAGAGTGTAGCGAGGTCACGCTCACACACACCTGTTCTTCAGGAAACTTATTAAGAGGGAAGTGAGAAATTGATATTGAAATTGTGAACAGAACTGATATACGAATAAAGACAATTCAAATTTTTCGTCATAATCAACAACAATGTTAATCTCAAGCACAGATCCATTATTTTTGTAATAAAATTAAATATTTACTTAAAATAAGCTGTTCATATAACAGATGATTGTTATTCAGCTTATCATTCAAAACATGGGTGTGTTTCTTTTACAGGCTCGTGCCTTAAATTAACCCGAATGCTATGTTATTGGCATATTCAATTAAAAAAAAATGCAAACTGTAATTAAATAGCCTACGTCTAATGTGTAACAGTGACTTGCTAATTAGTAGTTAGTGTATAATAACTACATTAAGATGAATGCCCAATTATATGTGGATTCGTAATATAAAATGACTTAAATAATAGAATGTGCTGGATCAAATGCTATTTCAATATAATATAATATGCCAAATAATTATAATGGAAGCCATCTTGTTTAATTAAACCAAATTTTGCATTGATTAATATGATCGTTCCGACTTGGACTATTCATGCAGTAATATACCTAGCCATACATTAGACTCCTATTAGATTTTTTTCCCTGGCTTTCCATCTTCTGATTGTTCACATATCATCATATTAATCATGAAGTTTGTACAAAAGATTTGCATAATGCTAAGCCTAAAAAAATCATGCATGAGTGAAGCCTGATTCAGAACCCGCATAAATATTGACAAAACTGTGAAAACAACGCTGAAAGTGTAATGAGGTTAAAATGTTTTGTTTTTTCATAGGATTATTCTTCACTTTCAGGAACCCAGGTCTCAGTCAGGGATGCAGGAACGATGCCACACATGCTCCCATCTAAAGGATTGGAGAGATTTAGCAATGTATCTCTGTCAGGATAGCTGTGTGAGGCTTCATTACAGGAGTTAATAGGGTTGTATGTTTAGCTTGACAGCATATTTTGAGCAGAACGCCAAGTGGCAGATAAAATACTACAGTGTAATGGAGGTGTATGTTAAGATGCTTGACTATAATGGGGAAGCATATGTTAGCCAGTTCCACCATAATGGAGTCGAACATAACAGTGATCGATATATTATATTGACATTAAGATAGATTGTCCAATAAATTCCTGGATAGTGGTTGAATTAGGAATATATATATATATATATATATATATATATATATATATATATATATATATATATATATATATATATATATATATGCCTGATTCATTGTGAATGTTGATTAATTGACTGTTTGCTTGATTGGTTGATTACTTTATTCTGTGGCTTCTGTGGCTTCAAACTACATATAAAAAAAAACTACCGTCCAACCACACACTGAGACATGATTCGGTAAAAAATGAGACAACAAATAACACAGTTTCCAGTTGTTTGCCATAAGGTGCATTTAGCAATTAGGTAAAGGAATCTGAATGGAGAATTGCCTTGGCAGTCTGGAACCTGAATTTTGTTGTCATTAGTTGGCATTAAGGAACAAGCGCAAGAGCACACTGACTTTCAGCACTAATAAAAAACAAGGAAACAGAGCCACATTAAAATCAACATTCTTCCTACAGCGAGACGGCATTCACAATAACCTATGTCGTGCGGTAGCTATCAGTCGGCTCCGACATCTGGAGGAAATGCCAGCATGCGTTTGTCTAACTGATTCTTAGTGATCTTAGCCATCGGTAAAGGAGGCAGCCGAGTCTGTTGGAGAGATAATTATCCAAAGCGTGTAGCCTACTCTGGTGCTCAATACACTGTCACTAATTTAATTCCCTACCTCAGTGGATGGTGAAGCTGCAGATGCAATGCAGGGATCATTATCCAAACCTTTTACAAGGTGTTGAAGTTCTTCCTGACAGCAAGCTTTTTTCTCTTCGTTTGTTCTCTTTATACTGAATTTCATTAAATGATAATCTCTCTGCTAATCTTCTTTTTTTGTTGTTGTTGTTGTCGTTGTTGTTCCTGTTGGTATTTTCGCTTATTTACTTATTTTGAGAATTACATTTTTATAAACTTAAGTGCTTATAAGATATACAATCATCCTTCTAATAGATTTAACTATTATTTAGAAATACTTGTCAAATATCTAGAAGCTGGATGAAGCATTAAAAATTATTCTTTTCTCATTAACTACTAAGCAACTACTAGACAATATCAATATAGCAATAATACAATCTTAAGATGACTAGGCCAGTAGTCTTAAGAGACTAATGTTAAGTCTTACACATTACACACAGTCTTACTGTTATTCATTAACTGTTTATTTACTTAATACTTAGCTATGAATTATTAAGTGTTACATCAGAGTGCACTTCAATTCTCAAAACTGGATTTTAAGCAGGTTTGGATCGTTAAATAACAGCATGTCGAAGACTGTAGTTCCAGCTGTACCAAAAATGCTTAAACCTGCATTGATTTTTAACAAAGAAAAACACATACTGTACATGTTGATGTGGTTAAGATTTTTTTTTATTATAACACGTTTATGTAACATAGAGTATATGGAATGGGTCTCAGGTGTCAGCACTTAGTTAGTGTCATGACACAGGGTAAGGAAGCAGACCCAAACGCAGGATAGCAAAACAAACAAACATGAACAAAGGGAACACGAAACAAGACACGGACTGAAGACAGGACAGGACAACAGTATATTCCGTGCTGCCATCGGCACTTAAATACAAAAGACAATCAGATACAATTAGGAACGGGTGTGGAAACAGGGAGGAACAGACGAGGGCAGGGCAGACATGTGACAAGGAACATAAATAAACAAGTGCACGTGGCCAAAGACTGGGCTGTGTCATGACAGTTAGCAACTAAGTTTCACACCTTAAACTCTTTAGAACCATGGAAATTTTAACTGTTATAATATAATCAATAATAAAGAAATTTGCGTTGGAGATGTTTCATAAGATTAAATGTAATAATAAAGAGTTTAAAAAGTATGATGAGTTCATCCATAACATAACCATTTTAATCATTGGCAAAAAGATTCATTATTGGATTAAAAGAAGAAGAATACAAGACAGGCTGAGCTGTTACATGACAATAATTCCCTCTGGATTTCTTATAGTTGACATATAGCAAATTGATACTACGTGTAAGTACAGTATGGGCCTGTATGTATTTTTCAGATTTGTCAAGCCCTTTTGTCAATACCTAGCACTGTTTTGACACACAAGCATTTTACTGCTTGTCACTTTTTAACTACGGACCCATTTAACATACTTTTGTGTGGCACTTTGATTCCTATTGTAGACCCGGTCTCCTGCCCTGCAATTTCATGTTGTCATGAATAGTGGCTAAAACCTCAAGAAATGCAACTTCAAGTCGATTTCAGTGAATAATTCCCAACTTTTCCTCAAGTTACATGAAGTATAAAGTATGTGTTTTTTTCCTTTGCAGGCTGCTGCAGTCTCGCACTTTCAGAATAAACCTGCCAATCATTTCAGTTACAAGTGGGGGGAAAATACGTCAAGCAAAAAGTGATGTGTGAATGTTCTGAAAGGGAATGAATAATCCATAACAATAAAAAAATAAAAAAATAAATAATAATAATAATAATAATAATAATAATAAATACATTATTATTATTATTATTATTATTATTATTATTATTATTATTATTATTATTATTATTATTATTATTATTATTATTATTATTGCTCAAACCGAACTATATACTAATACACTCTGAATTTTACAACAAAAATGTAGATATATCAAGATACCTGATGAATCCTCACAAACACATTTGACCTCTATTTCATTAAGGACAAAGTCAAAAAATGTGTGTGTGTGGGGGGGGAGGGGGGAAGATGTTATCTGCAGGAAACAACAAAGAAAGTGAGTGAGACTGTGTAAAGTTAAATACCTAATCCTTTCTTTGTCACTGCAGCAGCTGCTAATCTTCTTGATAATGGCAGAATGTTTCCTTGGAGTAGAATCAAAAGGTCTATTTACATGTATTTAATGGCTGAGGTTTCTAATTTGCCTGACTGTGTGGATTAGCCTGACTCAAAGCATGTAGCCAACCAAAGATGGCAATCGCTCTTTACTCGCCGTTTGTTGTTTGTTGCTCCTTACGAAATAGATCGTTGCAAATTAATATGACGGCTTTGTCTTTGTTTGGCTCTCTCGCACCAAATTAAACTGGGATGGATTAACATTCCGTCCAATTTATTATGCAAATCTGCATCGTGAATGCATTTGCATGAGAAATGCGTGACATGGGTGCAGCTAGGCAAGGCCTTCTAAATGATGTCGAGACCCATTCGAGCCTTTAAAAGGCAAACAATGCCAGGCAGCCAGAGGGATGTTGGAGCTGAACGTGTAGTGGGGTTTGGGTTTTTGTTTTTTCGCACACAATAACAATTCTGTTTGAGATTAGACACAGCCAAGCATGGAGTCGCAAAGCTGCAGAGTTCTCTCATAGGTACCATCTAAATGAGAGAGGGGGAAAAGTGAAAACAATCAGCATTTGGCATGGAGGATATGCATTCTCATATTGCCTCCTTCAATTTTTGGCACAAAGACAATGCAATGTTCCCTGTAGTTTCAGTCTATACAGAAAAAAAAATGGGTGAATTAAAGAAATCTAATATCCAAAGATTATCAATCCCAATTGTAAAAAGTTAGCTCTTAGAGACTAGCACTTTCTTGACATATATACTGTAAACCTCTATAACGAGCTTATGGCATAATTTACATTTACAAGACACTCTTATCCAATTGATCTAATTTATATATAAGGGCATTACTCAGGGGCCCAGCAGTGGCAGCTTGGTGGATCTGAGATTTGAACTCATGACCTCCTAGTCAGTAGTCCAACACCTTAACCACTAGGCTACCACATCCCAGAATGTTATGATATCTTACTTTTTTCTGTATTCAATGTTGGTCACTTAATTTCAAATGAATCTAAATCTCTGCACAATGGAAAGTTCTTCAGATTTAGAGTCCATTAAACTGATTTGTCTTTCACACGTCAAGGAATACAGATTTTTCTTATGTAAGGTAAATACTAGTATATTGTTATTATTATTATTATTATTATTATTATTATTATTATTATTATTATTATTATTAGTAGTAGTAGTAGTAGTAGTGGTAGTAGTAGTAATAGTAGTATATTCCTACGTATTTATTTTAATATTATTTATTAATTTCTCTTTACTTGAATTATTTACTATTTATCACAATTGTTCTATTCCTATTGATGCCTGAACTGCTTCCAACTACTGTTTTTACCACCACTGTAATATAAATTCTGCTTTAGATGTAATATCTGTGTTTTAGGTGCAATATTTGTATATTAGAATGGTAACTGTATTATATTATCTAATGTTCTATGGAGAATATTTTTACTTTTGCTCTCAGGTGTACTACAATGTACATATACGAATAAGTATTTAGCAGCTTATAAATCAGCCCATGATCCAGCACATTATGTTATTCTGCATTTTATTTCAGAAAGTACAATTTTTTACTATGTGTAAGATTTTAAGAATACTAATTACAGATTTCTGTAGCTTTTCTCTAACTCTAGAAAAGTATTTTCTCGTGAAAATATTGCGATTTATTTCGGGTTTGATGTTTGTCATGTCACGTCACATAGCGACCATGAGACAGTACATCACTGATATACTAAAATGCATTGAAGAAAAAAAGTAAACCTCTCAAAGCATTATTCTTTTTCCTTTCTTTTTGTCACTCCTTTCTTTCTGGTTCTCGGACACAACTTAAAGATGTATGCGGATTGTGAAAAAGAAGGACAAATGATTTCTTTTGTCTCCATCTTTGTTTGTTTTTAATTGTAGCTCAATTCTGTGAGCTAGATTTAAATGTGAGCTAAAATGAAACTTGAAACTTGCTCTTTCACTTATTCTCTCTCTCTCTCTCTCTCTCTCTCTCTCTCTCTCTCTCTCTCTCTCTCTCTCTCTCTCTCTCTCTAAGCCCATAATACAGCCTGGAGCTTAACTAATTAAATTCTTTTAACTGAGCTGGCTTGCCATACTGGCCTGAGTCTACAGCAGGAAAAGGTCACTGCTAGCTGAAACCCACTGCCATTGACACACATGTACTCCCCTGAACTTGTTTCTCTTACTTGAAGTTTAGCAGATTGTTAATTATCAGATTACGAGTTGGTTTTTTAAAGGGCATTGCAATGCCCCGAGTTTAATGGATACAGAATGAAGAGGGGAATTAAAGAGGTTTCCAGGGAGTGCATCAGACTTTGATATTGAACCCTGAGGAAACATAGAGGATGTGACTGAATTGAATTGTGACTCTAGTTACTCTGGCGATTTTCTAGGCAAACATATTTTGCCAATTTAATCAGAATGATCTTGGACTCCATTAGTTAGCATGCATGGTTTAAGAAATTTAAGAAAATAGTGTGTGAATGGAAATGTCTCAGTGTTGTCATGGTAGTCTCATTTTCTCATTCTCTCCCAGTTTGGTCACAAATCCAACCCATCATCCAAATGCTTATCATACCTTAATCATATGACAAGAACGTTGAATTTAATATGTGTATCCTCCTAGATATATCAAGCCACTGAGTCTGTAATGGATGGCTTGGACTATTCTTTGCCAGGACACCAGGGGGACGTTCTGACAAACTTTTGTTTTGTACTCAATCTTTTCCCAACTCCGCACACCTGTTACTTGTGTCTTACTGATTGCCCTCCCTATATATACACCTGCTGTCTTGTGCTTGCTGTTCGAGTCCACGTTGTGTCTCCTGGTTTCTGTTTGTGCTTTGTGATTTCAGTCTTCAGTCTGCCTAGTATTTTCTTCAGAGTTTTCCATGTGTTTGTAGTTTTGCTGCTCTTCCTGTTATCCCTGCAATCGGCTCTGATTCCATATTACATATTTTCCAGTTTATTAGTACTTCTAAGAAGTTATTTTTAAATAACGACTTCTGCACATTTAATCATTTCCGTGTCTTGTTCCTTTCCGTATTTTCATTTCTCCAGTTATCCCTGTAGGTTCAGGTGCTGTGTACACAGGCAAGCACGTAAGCACTGACATTTGTAGCTCTGTCTCTTGTGTATCCGAGCTTATTGATTTAGCAAGAGATGGTATTCTGTTCCAGCAGAACCACCAATGATTAGGAAACAGAATGGTAAAGATGGTTTAAGACTAGATACGATTCTCAACAGAATTCTGTTTTAGTCCTTAATGATGCTGACCTTTACCAGTGTTCAGATTTACCACCAATAACCTACTGATTCTTATTTAAGTATGCCAGATTCCCTGTAATACTAGTCGTTAATACGTTTTAGGACAAAACCTGCAAACCTTTACAACTCATGATAAAAGTAAAGTTCATAGAGACAACTGTTTAAAGCAGAATGTTACAGTTACAGGAACCTTTGGTCCCTAGAAGATTAAACCTGTCAAATGTTATGTGTGTACTGGGAATCTTAACTGAAATAACATTTATAACAAATTTTTACAATATTGCACCAGCTTTAGCACTGTATCCACAGGGTTAAAAACAATGTTTAGTAGAAAATTAACCACTTTTCTATTTAAATTCTCAAAAGCTTGGAGTTCATAAATTGTGATATTTATATTTTTCAGATTTGGTAGCTATTTTATAAAGCTTGATGTCATTCCAGTGTCTTATTTTTTTTTATTTATTATTTATTTTATCATATGGATTTCATTTAGTATTTTCCTAAACACTTCTGAGATGGCGCAAGGTAAAAGAAAGAGGCCATTTAAAAACGAAAAATCCTATGCAATCATATTCGAATGAGAAATTGCTGAGCATTGAAATTAACATCTAACAGGAATCTAATACTGTATTTCTAATATATTGCTGCTTGAATAGTGCTAGTCATAATATTACAGTAAAGCAGCAAATCTGGCTTCCACTCTTATTATTCAGCTTATAAAATAGGATCCAACACAACCTATTATTTTCACATTTTATTTATTTATTTAATATTTTTTTTTACTATCATGATCTGATGTTTAATTGAAAATTTAAATGGCTGTGAGATATCAAGGTAATATCCTGAAAGCATAACTAGATATATGCTATTTAATTTGCTATTATAATATAAAATAATGTCAAAGTTTTGGTTAATTCCATTCACTTTCCAGGAAAAAAAACCTTACAGTTAACTTTAAACAAATTCTTAACATTATCCATAATAATACCATAATAAAAGTCTTTGAGGTAAGTAACGCCATTTTTTTCATATGAACATTTAGTGAGAAAGATACCAGAGACCCTCAACTCTGAATTACAGAATAATTGGGCTGACTTAATTTGAACCCAGCTAAGACCCAATGATGTTCTTGTGGAGAAAACAACTTATATAAAAAAAAGTGTCTCTGATTCCCTTCACATGGCCTGTGCCTAATTAACTTGCTAGAGTACTATAAACTTATACTCTTTGGTCAGAGGAGAGTCAAGAGCATAGCTGGGAGCCTATGTGACTAGATCCACTGGCGCGAGAGAGTCATCAGGCTATGTCTTGGACTTGAGGGGGAAAGAATTGGTCAGACAAGGGCGTCCTGAGCCCTCAGTCACATTACAGTGTGACTTGTTGAGTCACTCTTCTTATGTCGGTCATACACATAAGACACTCAGCTGTCTGTGAGTATAGCTGTGGGGCAGAACTGTGAGGGGTGAGTCTGAGCAAGCGAAAGGAGTCAGTTGGTTGACCGTTATTTTTTCCCCTTTTTTTGTTCGCTGTCTTGGCAGGGAAAGCTTAACGCTTGAGCAACCCTAATGTTTCTGTGGCTAAAGAGAGAGGGGCCAATTACTGCCATCCCATCACTTAGTACATATGTGTCTTATGAACACACAAAGAGAGAGAGAGAGAGAGAGAGAGAGAGAGAGAGAGAGAGAGAGAGAGAGAGAGAGAGAGAGAGAGAGAGAGGCCAATTACTTCCTTCCCATCACTTAGTGCAGATATGTCTTACTAAGTGAATAGGGAAAGTGATAGTAAAATCTGCTCTGTGACACAGAGAGCAATGGAAAGAAGACTCCTAAGGAGTGAGTAGAAGGAGAATGTGAGAGTTCCTCTTTATTACAGCAGGGATACAGAAGGTAAGAGAATGTCAGGAGAGGCAGAGTGTAAAGGGTTTCTCCCACAACTGATGACAAATCACTCGCAGCTGCACAGTGTCTCTTCGCTTGCTATAAGAAAGGTCAAAATACACATTCACAGCTCAGCGCTTCATACACCAGCGTGAGCTAACCATATTCTCAACAAAGCTATGCACAGCTAGAGCTTGTCTAACACTGACCATTCGCTTATTTGTAACCTGTAGGATATATAGTATGTAATAAAAAATCCCCTTTTTCACCGGAAAGCAATGATTCTTTTATTACCCCATGTTATTTCAACAAACTATAAACCTAGCAGTCAAGTTTGAACCTCAGTTATCTGTTAGCTAGTTCCCACACATTATTTGTACTGTAGCTGTCACTAGAGGTACTCTATGAAGTAGAGGTAAACAGAAATTAGCACACCCTCATGCTACATTTACAGAATTTAGCAGTTGCCCTTATCCAGAATGACTTATATTTTTATCTTTTTTTAATATTACTGAGCAATTGCCTTGCCCAGGGGCCTAGCAGTGGAAACCTGGTGGACATGGGAATCAAACTCACAACCTTCTGATTGGTAGTCAAGCATCTTAACCACTAGGCTACCACATCTCCAGTTACATCCTTCATGGTGATTTAGTAATGCTCTTATGCATTTTACACTCGTTTTCTGCTTCGGTCAACATGGATTGCTAGCATGTTAGCTAGTGAGCTGAAAATATAGGCCAGTTGCTAACATTTATATTGTTGCAAGCTCCAGATCTGTGTGGTGGATTGGGAAAACCCTTAACACAGTGACATTTAGAGTGTTTCACAAACATTTCAGAAAAAAATACGGTTTTAATCGCTTTTTTGTTTATATCTCAACCGCAATTTTTTTCAAATGTGAAAATGGGGGGGGGGGATCTAGATTTAAAGATTTAATTTTGATTCCAATGAAAGACACCAACAAAAGTAAATGTATCAAAATATACAAATAAATTAAACAAAAAAACAAAATTGACCCTAAGATTTTTGTGGGTCACTCTCCTGGAATTTTGTCAGGATATTTTTTCATTTTTATTATTAATTTTTATTAAGTACAGGAACACACAATTTTACACGTGTTTCATGGCATATTGCTTTATTATACATTATGAACTATTAAGGAATATACACTTTCATCAGAGTCATTAATGATGCTTATGTCACCACTATATTATCTCAGTAGGAATATTTTTAACCCGATTTAATATTATCCACAGCTGACTGACTATAAAAAGCAAATGCCTCATTTCCCTCTTCATACTGAACGTAATTTCTTCTGCTTATGGAAAAATGGGATTAGTTTGTAATGGGAAATTCATTTCAGTTTATTTTTGTGTTGTGCTTTTAACAACATGCATTGTACATGCACAAATTCAAGATATTCTTTTTAATGTTATAAATTAGTTTCTAATAATTAAGCCAGACATGACGATGGCAGGAAATTACTTGAGACAATATAAAGAAGAAAACTTCAGATGAACCATCCTCATCTCAAAGAATCCATCCTCATCTCACATTGGATAATCTGATTATAAATCTTACTATATGGTCAAATTCCTTCTAGTTTTAACATTAAGTCTATCTTGTTCAGGTTATCAAACAGTTCAGTTGAAGTCCTAACACCATCATAGCAAAAACTGTTCGTATCAATGGCAAGCCAAAGCCAAGGTCGTGGTTTCTAAGTATACGAGATTTCATTTTGATTATCAGGATCATCCACATCGGTGTCTCTATACTTTTAACCTTCACTCACACTGATATCTCATCAAGATGCTTAATCATTAATTTGTCAATTGTACCGGTAGCACCAGGCTAGGGTACACACACAGGCTAGAGCCCACAAAAGCTAGATACAAGCTTTCAAAGAGGTCCAGTTACTAAAATTTCCTCCCGGCAAAGGTCCGAATCTTATATAATGAAAAACAATCCTGTAGTTGTCTTTACTACATGTCAAGTAACAGACAACAGGCACTGATTTTCTTCTGAATAAAATAAATAAAAATCGCAAACACAGCTTTGAGCAGCCTGAACTTAGGGCCTATATTTCAAGTAATGTAAAACATTCAGAATCTTCTGAATAAAATAAAAGTGCTTTTAATCTTTAAGAAAAAAAATGAAACAAAAGACTTTTGAGCTGCTCCTTTTTTAAACATTAACTACATTAATAACACAGGAACCTTAGGCAAAAGAACATTTCAAGTAAAATAGAACAGGGCAGAATTTACTGAATAAAAGAAAAGTGCAGAGCTTTGAGCAGCTCCCTTTTTCCTCTCTCCTTTCCACCTCTCCTTACTCCCTTTCCATCTTCCGTTCCGAGTGAGAGAAATGGGCATGTAACTGTCCTTCCAGCAGTTTGAATCTTAATTGTCCTGCCAGCGTAATTAGATGCATTACTGCCACCTTCTGCTCTGGAGTATGGAACAGAAACAATCTGTTTTTGGCTTGGCTTTTGATGACGCTCCGGACGTAATAACTAGATTAACTGTGTATGAACGAAAGATTTATCTTTTTATTAATATCAAAGAGCTTATATAATCTTATAATATTAGATTATAATAAGGAGATGCTTAATATGATAATATTAGAATTTTAACGGGTCCGGGCAGACCCGTGACTCGGTCCGGATCCGGACCGCGGTCCGCCATTTGGTGATGCCCGAACTACAGGAATTGTAAAGATGTTGTGAAGCAACTGTTGGCCAGAAATCAGCCACACAGAGGATACAAGGATTTGAGGTTGACCTTACAATACTAAGATAAGATAAGACAGGATAAGATAAACTTGATTGTTCCCACGTGTTTGGGAAATTTACTTACCACAGCAGCTCAAAGACAGTTAAAATGCAGAAAAACTGTATTGTAATTACATACACCTAAGGAATAATTTAAGAAATAAAATTATATAAAGTTTGTAATGCAGTGTTGTAAATGCAGTGTACTGCAGTGTTGTAAAGTCTGACAGCCACTGCTATAAAGAATGGGGGGAGCAGGACATAGAAGCCTTTATTATCGCCACATATACATTACAGAACAGTGGAATTCTTTTCTTCCCATACCCCAACTGAGGATTTTGGGATCAGAGTGCAGGGGCAGCTATGATACAGCACCCCTGGAGCAGGGAAGGTTCAGGGCCTTGCTCAAGGCCCTCCGATCACCAACCCAGAGCCTTAACCAGTTGAGCCACCACTGCACCCAAAATATATAAATGGACTGTGGTAGCGCTCCTTCCTATAAAATTCCGGACTACTATAGCAGGGTTATATTTCTGATAATGCTACAATTTTACAATAGTATCTTATGATCTCATTGGTTGCGATAGTTCTAATGGTGATATTATCCTTGGTTTGTGGGTTTTGATACTAGCACTAACCCTAACCCTAACCCTAACCCTAACCCTTTACTGTCATACTGAGTCTGCTCGGTATCTATTCAGCTGTCTTTACTCATCAAATCTAATGACTGAGATAACACAGCAAACATGTAAACAACATTTGTAATATTGAAGTATAAAAAGAAAATGTTTGTTCGAAGAAAAATCATGAACTACATGGAAACATTTCGCTTTCAATATTTGGCTCAAAAGCTTGCTCTGAAAGACAGTTCACGTGATGGTATAATTACACACTAACAGATTTGTGCAACTGCAGTACATTTTTGTGTGTGTGTGTGTTGACAGCAACACACTACGTACCAAGCTAAACCAACAACAACAAAAAAATACATGGTACAAATTTGAGGCAGTGTTCCTATGTAACCAGCCTTTTCTCACTTCCTCATTATTATTAGTATATTTTTTTATTAACTCTCATGCTTATAACAAGCTTTCCTCTAGAGTATTCATGCTGCAGTATAAGCAAGTTTTTAAAGGTGACATTGCTAAGTGTGTGTATTTTAATAGAAACCTCTAGGTTGGACTTAGTCAGTCACTTGTCTGGTTTAGAAGTGTGTGTGGGTGTGCACTCTACTGCAGGGTTTGGATTGCTTGTGCCCTCTCTTTTCTGTGTATGTATTTGTGTGTGTGTGCTTGTGTGTCTGTGTGTGTGTGTGTGTGTGTGTGTGTGTGTGTGTGTGTGTGTTTAGGACAGCAGGTTCGAAATCCCTCTGCTGTCAGTATTAATTAGACAGAGTTGCCCTTGACCACCAGCGCAGTGAGACACTGAATGTGTCGCCCACTCTCTCGCAGAGATAGTGCAAGACACAGCAAGGAAAAGGGATAATTATAGAAAAAAGTTCATTGCGACTGCCTTTGGGAGTCATGTTTATTTCCTTCTTTTTTTAATAGATAAAAAATTTGTTCTCACAGATTTGAGTGTGTGTGTGTGAATGTCATTGATTAGATCAAAAGTCTGTTTGCTTTATTGGGCACACATGAACATTTATTCTCATTAATAAACAGCAGATAAATTGCAAAATGTGTGCAAAAAATAAATGGTTGGAAATGTTGAAAATGTGGCAAGCATTGTCAATGAGATAAAAGAAGTATTAAAAAGAAAACCTTGAAGTCTGCCCTTATATTTTTATTTTGTTTTTATTCAGCGACAAGAGCATTACAGAAGACAGGCATCTGTGTTGTGGTCCTGGGAGTCTACATTCCCACCACTGTGAAGTGTGACATGACCAAGACCAATGGCGAAAGTTTGATTTTGACATTGGTGGGGACATAATTTCACATTGGTGGGGACATAATTTGACATTGGTGGGGACAACATTCCCTGTATTTTGTGCATAAAACTGTTGCTATAAGAATACTTTCTTACTCACATACCGGTAGCCTGCATAATCATGTCGCATACAACGGAATATAACCGCGGCCGACCTCGACACATTAGCGAGAAAAACAAAGCCAATCAAACAGCGACGTGGGTTAGAGAGGCAGGACTCAAAAAAGGCAAAGGCCAATCCTTTTAGAGCGGTGAGTTACAGAGGCGGGATTCATTGCAGGGGATAAATCTGTTAACCGTTTGTGTCATACTAGTTGCGCTATTTTTCCAGAACGCCGTTGTAAAATATTTTAATCTTATTTAATGATTCCTGGATAAAAAAGCACAAGACACAGATGGATATCAGTGGTTATGTATAATTACATATATATAGGCTTGGTCGAATTATTGCTAGGGACAATTGAGTGTTCCCTGGATATTGGTAGGGACATGTCCCTATCGTCCCTACCCAAATCGACGCCCTTGACCAAGACATTCAATACTGAACATGGACACAACAAAAATAGGTAAAAAAAAATTCTGGCCAATGGAAAAAGTTCATGTGACATTTGCACAGGTTATTCAGATGCTGTTACTGTTTCTCTTTGACCAGTTGTGGAAAACGAGCCACAACTCAATGTGTTTAGGCTAGCTGTAGTTTTGCTAATGCAGTAAAAACCTCATCAGTTATAATGTTAGTTATGGCATTTTCTTCTTTATTTGTTCCACCTCCAAAGATGAGGTCAACCTGTGTCTTTATTCTGCATTTTTTAGCTGCTTATTCTTGTGCAAATTCACTTCTGAGACAACCAAGGACAATTTGATTATACCTCGATGTAATTAGATACACTTCATTTAATTGAAATACAATTGCGGCCACAATCTTTTGTGCAATAAATAGCCTACTGCTCTAAATGTGGAATCGGGTTTTTATCACTGTGATGGAGTTACGATTAGGGTGTGTTCCAACCTCACACTAAGGGTTCCTGGGATAGTCCTCGGAACCACTAGATGTGGCTAGCTAATTGGCTATTGTGGATAAAGGAATGAAAAGGAGGTATGTAAAGCAAAAAAGTTTATTATTTTTTTCTTTCTCCAAAGTGTTACCCAACCATAGTGGGATCAACACACATGTGTTCTCACTCACTCTCTCACTCATTTTCTACCGCTTATCCGAACTACCTCGGGTCACGGGGAGCCTGTGCCTATCTCAGGCGTCATCAGGCATCAAGGCAGGATACACCCTGGATGGAGTTCCAACCCATCGCAGGGCACCACGCATGTGCTTTTACAGTAAAACAAAAGTTGGCCCAAGGCCAGTTTTACAAAAATGATTCTTTATACAATCATAAAGAATTACTTCAGATGGAAGTGTACAGTATATTGTTAGAATCTAGTCTCTTGCTTGCACACATTAACTAGTAAATATTTGATCTTTAAACACATGACGTTGAAGAAGTGACCTGAAAAATGAAGCATGCAATAGATACTAAAAAAAAAAAGTGAGGTGGACGGATGGTCCGACAAGAAAGGAGACTGCTCCGGCTAATTAACATTCCAAGTGTCAACTTTCCCGTTTTTTGCTGATTAGCTCTTGAACATATCACCTGGAGAGAAAATTAAATATTGATCTATTTTTCTCTGCACCCCCCCCCCCCCGCTCTCTCTCTCTATCTCACCCTCATTCCTCACCTTGCCTCCTCTCTGACGGAATTTCAATTTTCACTCATCAGACTTGAGCTGGATCAGCCGAGGGGCAGAAAAGTGCAGGTGACACAACCTTAACAAGCTTCTGCTTTAGTTTTAAATACAGAATGCAGATTGGTTGATTTCCCCTGTGGTGGTCGCGACTAACATTCAGGGATCAAGCAATAGGATGAACTGGGGTCAGGTGTTTGGGGACTTGAAGTGCTATGAACTAAAAAATAATGAACTGCAATTCAATAGAGATTGTTAGCTTACCTTAACCTAGCAGTCATTTCACCTTATTAAAAAAAATAAGAAATACACAACACGAATGAGGATCGGTCTGTATCACACCCCAGGGGAGAATTTAACCAGCTATTGCTTGGAAAGCATTTATCCCCTTCCTGGGATTACTATGTATTACTCAAACAGGATATACAGTACGTAAACAAAGTTATAAACCATGATAGCTGTCATCCAGTAAATATGCCTCAAACAGTTTACCTTTTAACTCACAATCTGACTGTTAAACCTCTAAACTAACATTTACATTTATTACATTTGCACCCAGTCACTGGTGCGGTTCCTAATCAATAAAACACAAAATCTGTTTAGCTCGAATCTATTCTAGATATAATCACATCACGCTGAGTCTGTTTTAGCATTAGACTGTGTAAAACATTATATTGGCATCTGAAGTCTGTTCTCTTCTTGTTATTTATCGCCTGATTGTATCACTACGTTACTCTGAGGAGTCGAAAAAAAGGGTGTTGCTGACATCACAATCACTTTCTCTTTCTAACTCCATCTTATTATGTATCTGTCTTGTGTGTTTGAATTCTGTGTGTGAGTTCAAATGAATAGGAGCTCTTTATGAGAGAGAATAAATCAGAATACAGCCATGTAAAAAATTAGGACACCCCATGCTTTATTTAAATCTCTGATATTTAGTTTGGTTTGATCTTAATTGTTGAAGTGAGAGGTATCATCATAGTGAGATATAAAGATGCTTATGAGTCTGGAAAGGGATATAAAAATATCCCAGGTCAGAGTCTCCAAAACCTTAAAATATCATCATGGGACCTTCTGAAAGCTCTTGCTAAAGTTGATGTCAAAATGCATGAATCTACAATCAGCTTTCATTATCATGGGTTGTGTGCAAGGAGGAAACCATTGCTGTCTAAGAAAAACATGTGGGCAAGAAAGAAGACGGAGACAAAGGCCAAGACTATTGGAATAATGTTTTCTTTGGAAAGATGAGCCTAAAATGTAATTATTTGGAGACCATTACAGAGGGCATGTTTGGTGTAAACCAAATACAACATTTCAGCATTTCATTTATCATACCAACTGTGAAACACAGAGGTGGATTTGTTATAGTTTGGGGATACTTTACTGCAGAAGGACCTGGCCAGCTCATCATCATAGAATCCACTATGAATTGTACATTGTATCAGAAGGTGCTTTTGGGGAACATGTGAGACCATCTGTCAAAAAATGAAGCTGAAGAAGAACTGGACCTTGAAACAGAACAATGACCTAAAACATATTAGTAAATCCAACAAGGATTGGCTGAAAATGAAAAAACAAAACAAAAAACAAAACAGAGAATTCTGGAATAGCCAAGACAAAGCCTAGATCTAAATCCTATTGAGATCCTGTGTGGTGATTTGAAACAGAGTGTGCATGCAAGAAACCCCTCAAACACACAGCTGAAACAATTCTGCATTGAAGAGAGGCGGAAACTTTCTTCAGGCTGATATCAGAAACTGGTAGTTGGCTACAAGAAACTTTTCTCTGAGGTTACAGTATTTCAGCCAAAGGGGGAAACTGAATAGTTATTAGGGTGTCCTAATTTATTCACATAACTGTAGGTCATTATGGCCTCAGTTGTGCTAGGTTTGTGAGAAGAAATCTGCTGAGAATATTTGCTTACAAGTGAATTGAGACCAAATGATTCAAACACTGACCTACTAAATAAGTGAAAAGTGAGTATTTAACGTGCCCAAAAGATTTAGTGAATCAAACCCTTAACATGTGGGTTGAGAAGGGAATGGATCTCGATCATTAATGAAAGATTCACTGATTCAGGAGCTCTGATTTACACTTTAACCCTCTGAATGAAAGAGAACTATATCACTGTCATGACCAAAAGTTCCACTGATACCAACATTGGTCTACTAAACAATATGGGAGTGAATGTAGGTAATGAGTGGAAAGATTTATAGCTTCCCACTTCTTAGCAGTAACTAAATGTTTCAAATATTTCTCTCTCTAAAAGATGGAAAAAAATGTTCATCATGTCCAAACGACTCACTGATTCAAACGCTAACTCACTGAACACAAAGCAAGTGACTCACTTTTGTGATTGAAAGATTCAGTGATTCAAACACTGAACAAGAAAGAAGAAATCTTTGTCATGAAGGAAAGGTTCACTGATTTAACTCTCTGAATGAAACAGAAGTGTATCACAGTCATGACTAAATGATTCTGCTGATTCCAACACTGGTCCACTGAATAATAAGAAACATTTTATTGTCATTTTAACCATACTGTATATAGCTGTTGCAGTACACAGTGAAATTAGACAACATTTCTCCAGGACTATGGTGCTACATAGAACAAAAACAGAGCTAAGGACTTCAATAAGTTAATCCTAGCCGACAAAAGACAAAAAGACAGTGCAGGACAAAAGACAATTACACAAAAGACAATAAACAAAAGACGCGACCAGTGTACATACTGTGTGTTCTATATTGCATGTGCAGAAATATTGGAATGAACTCTTAATGTAGTAGCAGCAGTTATATGAGGTATTGTAATTAATGTATTGTGCAAAACAGCAGTTGACTGAAATTTGCAAGACAGCGTGAGTAAAGAGCAAAAACAGTGTGCAAAAACATCATGTAAACAGTTTGATATGGGTGGTGCTGTGTATATGGATGTATATTGGAAGAGTGTGTATTTGGTGTACATTAGTACTGTACAGTAAAAACAGATGACTGTGCGTGTGTGTGTGTGTGTGTATTGTGCTTGGCTCGGTACAGTTTGGTTCAGTTATTGAGGAGTCTGATAGCTTGTGGAAAGAAACTGTTACACAGTCTGGTCATGAGGGCCCGAATGCTTCGGTACCTTTTTCCAGACAGCAGGAGGGTGAAGAGTGTGTCTGAGGAGTGTGTGGGGTCATCCATAATGCTGTTTGCTTTGCAGATGAAGAGTGTGGTGTAAATGTCCATGATGTCCTCAATATCCGCTGCAGGGTCTTGAGATCCGAGATGGTGCTGTTCCCAAACCAGACAGTGATGCAGCTGCTCAGAATGTCTCAATGGTCCCTCTGTAAAACGTAGTCAGGATGGGGGGAGGGAGATGAGATTTCCTCAGCATTAGTAATAAGTAGAGACGCTGCCTGGCTTTCTCTGTAATGGAGCTGGTGTCGAATGACCAGTTGAACTTATAAATTAGGATGAAAACCAAGAAATTTGGTGCTCTTGATGATCTCTACAGAGAATACATCGATGTTCAGAGGACAGTTCTCTCTCTGTGCTCTTCTGAATTCAACAACCATCTCTTTAGTTTTATCAACATTCACAGACAGGTTGTTGGCTCTACACCAGGCAGTTAGCTGTTGCACCTCTTCTCTGTTTGCTGACTCCTCTATCTTCCTGATGAGACCCACCACGGTCGTGTCATTGGCGAACGTGTTGATATGGTTCGATCTTCTTTTTTCGATTGCTACACAGTTGTGAGTCAGCAAGGTAAACAACAATAGGTGGTGCTGGAGGTGCTGTTTCCAATCCAGACTGACTGAGGTCTCCCAGTCAGGAAGTCCAGTAGGGATGTGAATGTAGGTAATGAGTAAAAAGATTTACAGCTTCACACATCTTAGCCATATCTAAATGTTTCAAAATACAAAAAACAAATGTTCATCATGTCCAAAAGACTCACTGATTCAAACGCTAACTCACTGAACACAAAGCAAGTGACTCGCTTTATGATTGAAAGATTCACTGATTAAAAAAAAAAAACACTAAACAAGATGATTGAATTTAAATTAAAACAGAAAGGTTGATTCTATAACTTACCCGGTTGAACAAGGGAACATAGAATCTTTGTTAAAACTCATAGATTCACTGATTCAAACGCAGTCCCAGTGAATGAGAGGAGCGTCAAATACTGACTTCTTGAATGGAAATTGTGTAACTCTCTGTCATGATCAAAATGTTCACTGTAAACTCTGTCATGAATGAAACAGTCAGTAATTCATTACCGAGAAGTTTATCACTACTGCAAGATTCATTGATATCGAAACAATACAAAGAAGTTTTTAAAAAACCCCATAAAAACGTTCGGCAGCCACTGACCGTACGTATTCATCTGTCTGAATCATTTAGCTTATTGACTCGAATCATTTGTAATGCAAAATTGCTAGTGCTTACATGTCTTTTTGGCTGAAAGGTCTTAAGGTTAAATGGCACATGAAACTAAGCATAACGTTTACAGATTCATATAAAGGATTAATATGAAAAGGACCAAACTAAGTGATTTGAGTGCATATTAAAACACTGAGCAATTTCTATAATGTGAATAATAAATAGATGGTGATAAAGCTCTACAGTCAGTGCCAGTTTTATGTCAGTTTATGCTTATGGCAATGTTTATTTTATTGTTATAATAGAGGAAAAATTAAGAAGACCTGTGAAACGTGAAAAACTGGTGTCATAAACAGATGTCATATAGCCATAGGTGAGCTAAACTATATCACACAGAACAACATGTTAAGTATCCAAAATGAATGTTAAGGGAAATAATTAGGCTTTAACATGTAAACAGTATTCATTTAGTCATTCCAAAGCGTTTTGTTTTCCTTTCTCAAAAGCTCCCAAAAGCTTTCCTTTCCCAAATGTTTGATTTTGTTATTTGACCATTTCACTTTGTATTACTGCTTGAAGAAAAAATAAAAAGCAAATAAAAATTAAAAATGATAATTTGCCCAAATTTGTATCCATAAGACTTATCCCTTTGACTGCACTTTCATAAAGCACTGTATGGCATTTTGCAAACCATTCTCCTTTTGCCCCCCCCCAATCAGCACATTCTCTTCACTCTACTGGGCAATTGCGGGGACAAAATGGCTGACCTTTGAGTTTATAGACGATTAGGGAGAGTGGTAGAAAAAAAAATATCATCAGAAGATTCCTTTCACTGACACGGATAAAACCTCTGCCTTCCAGCGCTATGAAGAAGAAACACTTTAAAAGTGTGTGTGTGTGTGTGTGTGTGTGTGTGTGTGTGTGTGTGTGTGTGTGTGTGTGTGTGTGTGAACTTTTCATGCTTCATAAAAAATGGTGAGATGTTAAAAAAAAAAAAGTGGTTCATGATGGACAAATTGACATAGAAAAACAAAGCAATATCCCATTGATGTGCTTGGCTGGACAAGCCAACACTAAGGCCAGTTTATAAAATGCTAGTGTCTCCCTGGGGCCAACATTTCTCCCTATGATGGGTGTCAGATCCATCATCTCCTCTCATATCTTTCATCACTGTGAAATAGCCAGGTCTCAGCTCGGCTCACCGTATAATAAGGAAAAATGGATACGGCCACGAGGGTGTGGGAGGACATGTACAGAAAGCTACTCAGAGTCATTATTAGGGAGCAAAGTGTTAATGAGCTTGTCCAATCAGATACTACCTGTTTCTTCAAGTAATTAGCCATCCAAGTGCCCGGTTAGTCCCTGCACAAGACAGGCTCAAAGTCTCTCAAACACTTTTCTTTCCTGAATATGATTAATTTCTATTCTTTTTTATACTAAATTTTTGCTTAACCAATAAAATATACTATCACTGCTTATGTATTTGAAAATAAGTTTGGTAATTTTTTACAGTCTTTTCTCCTTCCATCTAGTTAGACTGTATGTTAAAGTATATAACAGTTGAACTTCTTTTAGCTTATCCAGTTATTTCACTTTAGCATCCAATCAGGTTCCTTACAGTAGAAAAGCCTATTCAGAATTGTGTCATCCACGAGAGAACAAAATCTAGTTTCTTTAGGCATATTCATTGTCTGTATTATCTCTATTTCTTTGCTAATGTCAGATTAGACTAGCATTGAATGCATTAGCTAACATCAACAGGCTAAAAGGCAAAACATGAAGTGTGAGCTAGTTAATATTAGGTAGCCATCACACTGTGTGAAAAACAACAAACCAACACATGTGCAAGGAACTTTGTACTAATATTTATTTATTTATTCATTTATGATAGCGTTGGAACGTCTTAGCGAATAACATGCTGCAATTAGACTCATATTGACTTCATACTATGTCATAATTTTAGGTCTTTTAATAACTAAATAGTGTCTTTTTTATTGTCACCTTCAGTAATACATCTTTTAAATGATCAGCAAGAATTTAATGTATTTTATGTATTCTATTATTTGTATGTTTAATTAAAAAAAGAAGCAGTTCAGCGGATTAAGCTTACATGATTTTCCTCTCAGAACTTTTGCTGTTGACTTTTGCTTTTTTTTTTTTTTTTTTGAAAAAGTGTTTGTGTGTCGTACGTACACGATCAAAGCACTTATCAATGATGAAAGACATAGATATTTCCAAACTGATCCTAACTAAAAAGCCTGGCGCAGACAGCATTTTTTAGGATATACAATAATAAATCTAAAATTGTTTGGTCTTAGCCAGCGTAGTTTGAAACGATTTACAGAATTAAAATTTCACAATTAAAATGTAGCATTTTGGTGCTCCAATATATTATGCTTCGCACATTATCACATGTATGGTGTCATGATGCGGGGCAGGAAGCGGACCCAGACGCAGGATAGTAAAATAAAACAGGGTTTAATAACGAAAGAAACACTAAACAGGACACGGACTGAAGACAGGACAAGACAACAGTAGATTCCGTGCTGCCATCGGCAACGAGGCTAACATTTGTACACAAAACAATGATGACACAATGAGGAGCAGGTGTGGTGACAGGGAGGAGCAGACGAAGGCGGGGCAGACACGTGACGAGAAACGTAAACAAACAACTGCACGTGGCCAAAGGCCCCCCCCTCCCCCCAAGGCACGGCTCCCGACGCGCCAAATCCCGACAAGGTCCAGGAGGGGGAGCAAGGCACACGGCGAAGGCAGGTGGGGGGGAGCAAGGCACACGGCGAAGGCAGGTGGGGGGAAGCAAGGCACACGGCGAAGGCAGGTGGGGGGGAGCAAGGCACACGGCGAAGGCAGGTGGGGGGAAGCAAGGCACACGGCGAAGGCAGGTGGGGGGGAGCAAGGCACACGGCGAAGGCAGGTGGGGGGCGCAAGGCACATGGCGGCGCAGCCAGAGAGGGCCGAGCAACATCCACAGCCGAGCTGTAGGGCCGAGCGACATCCACAGCCGAGCTGGAGGGCCGAGCGACGTCCACAGCCAAGATGGAGGGCCGAGTGACGTCCACCGCGGCCAGTCTCACCTCTCAGGAACGGGGAGGGAGGGCGGGGAAGAAAAAAAATAAATCCTCCACAGAACAGAAAATCCATAGGGGCCAGAAAATACGGGCCTGCAACACCCCCGCAGAACAGGAAGTGGGGCGACGTCCTCCACGGAAACAAAATGTGAAGCGACGCCTCCTACCGGACAAATGCGGGGCGATGTCACAGGACACCGAAAAAACAAAACAAAACTCGGGCTGGCGACATGAACCGCAACCCGAAAGTGAGGCGGCGCCCCCCGCGGAGAAACCGGATGCGGAGCGGGGTCCCTCGCCGAAAAAAATGAGGACCGATGTCACCAAACCCGCAAAGTCCAGGGAAAAAAAAAAACACAAAAACGCTCCCACGATAAGCCGGTCCGAGCACGGCTATCCTGCTGGGTCCTGGTGCGGCGGAATCTTCTGTCATGACGCGGGGCAGGAAGCGGACCCAGACACAGGATAGCAAAACAAAACAGGGTTTAATAATGAAAGAAACACTAAACAGGACGCGGACACAGGACAAGACAACAGTAGATTCCGCGCTGCCAATAGGCAACGCGGCTAACATTGTCCGTAGTGTGTGTGAGTGTATGAGAATGTGTGTGTGCCCTGCAATGGGTTGGCACTCCGTCCTGGGTGTATCCTGCATGGATGCCCGATGACGCCTGAGATAGGCACGGGCTCCCCGTGACCCGAGAAGTTCAGATAAGCAGTATAAAATGAATGAATGAAGAATATTAACAAGTGTACATTACTCAACCTGTAAGCAATTAGCTATTTACAAGATTTTTGATGAGGGTTATGGCCTTCTTATTACAGATAAACCCATATTTTGTCAATTCCAACTAAATTACCAGTTTGAGTTTGGTGTTGCATTAATTCCTCACCATCTTAAATCATCATGTTTACTCACTCATTGACATTATTCTTGCAGAGATTTTGCTTTGCTGTTTTTTTTTTTTATATGTTTATATGGGTTCACAGTATGTTATGATAATGTAGGTATCATGTAGCCCTTAGGAACCTCACTTTTATTAAAGTCCATCCAGAATTTCTATTAAAAAAATTGCCTTAGATCTGATACCATTTGGATGTCGAGGAGAATGAGAACAGTTCCTGTCTTGTATATTTGCTTTGTATTCATACTCATAGTTAGGGCCTGTTGCCATGGTTCCCTCTGGAATTTAACGATCAAATGATGTTAGTAGTTGCTGATAATTACCTGACATTGTTGCCCCAGTCTCCGACCCAATTCGCTCTCTCGAGCTCGTTTTCTCTCATTCAATATTGCATAAAATGTTCCAATACACAATAATACATCTGCTTTCTGCTGCTGAAGCCTCATGTGGTTTTAGAGGAATTTGTTTTGGAGACAATTATGCCATTTCAAGTAATTATGTGAGTATAAATATATTCAAAGAGAGTGAAAAGTAGTTTAATAATATATGTGTTGGAATACAGGGCTTGCTTTTATGTACTTACTGTCTCTGTCTTTTCCTCTCTCTCTCTTTGTTCTGAACATCTCTCTATAGTTAGACCCATCTCTCAGTCATCATTACCTGATCTGACCAATGGGAACACAGCGACCTGGGCAACTGTGTAGAGTTTAGGCCTTAAAAGCAGGCCCACTTTCGGCCTTTCTAGCTGGCTTCATATCTTATTCGAGCTGTTAAGCTGTTTTATTAATACCGCTTCCTGCTACATTTACACCTAGCACATTGTTGTGCCTAGTATGAAGGCATTATTGAGGAAAAACAACTCCTGTCACAAGAAAATAGAGGAGGTTTTTGCTACAGCACGCATAGGATGCAAACCACATTCACACATATGTATCAAAAAATGAGAAGTCATGTACAAATCATAATGTAAATTCTCCAGTCAGAGTTGCAAACCCGTAGAATATTTTCTCACAATTCCATTTTCCCTTGGATATGTTTTTTTCCTCATAAACACATCAGTAACTACAGTACAACAGATTAAATCTATAGCTATGAGTCACACATATTGCTTTTTTTCACGAACAAATGACAAGTCCCAGGCACTCTTACTTTTCCAGAAGAGAAATGTTAGTTACCAATGTAGCTGACCAGCATGCTATTTAAATCATACATTTCAGCAGTTTATTTGTCGTTCGTTAAGCTGGTGGTGTGCTAGCTTTTCTTTCTTTATGCTAGCCCTAATGGATTGAGAATAATCAAGAATTTGAGTGCACTTAGTTATCATTACTGCAGGAAAGTGGTAGCCTAGTGATTAAGGTGTTGGAGTAGTGATCGGGAGGTCGTGAGTTTGACTCCCACTGCCACCAAGCTGCCACTCCTGGGCCCCTGAGCAAGGCCCTCGATTGCCTAGCTGTATAAATGAGATATGTGTAAGACACTCTGGATAAGGATGTCGAGGTTCTCCTTGTATTTTTAGATAGTTTAGTTTAGTTTAGTTCTTTCTTTCTTTCTGTCTTTCTTTCTTTCTTTCTTTCTTTTCTTAATTTTCTCTCACTCAAACGTCTTTCTTTCTTTCTTTTCTTAATTTTCTCTCACTCAAATGTCTTTCTTTCTTTCTTTCTTTCTTTCTTTCTTTTCTTAATTTTCTCTCACTCAAATGTCTTTCTTTCTTTCTTTCTTTCTTTCTTTCTTTCTTTCTTTTCTTAATTTTCTCTCACTCAAATGTCTTTCTTTCTTTCTTTCCTTAATTTTCTCTCTCCCATATGTCTTTCTTTCTTTCTTTCTTTCTTTCTTTCTTTCTTTCTTTCTTTCTTTTTTTCTTTCTTTCTTTCTTTTCTTAATTTTCTCTCACTCAAACGTCTTTCTTTCATTCTTTTCTTAATTTTCTCTCACTCAAATGTCTTTCTTTCTTTCTTTTCTTAATTTTCTCTCTCCCAAATGTCTTTCTTTCTTTCTTTCTTTCTTTCTTTCTTTCTTTCTTTCTTTCTTTCTTTCTTTCTTTCTTTCTTATTTTTTTCTCTTAGACTTAGAGATTATTTAGTGCATGGTAAGACTTTACAGGCTGTAGAAATGACTATGGCACCATAAACAGACAAACTAAGTAAGAACTAAACACAGAACAGGTGAACACAGTAAAGAGAGGCATGGGGGACAGGATGTAAACAGAGACAAAGACAATACCGATGTAACATGACATAAGGATTTTTATTTCTGTGCATATTTGATTATAAATGCTGATGAGAAATTGTATGGTGCATATTTTTCACTGTACTTACTTCTTCCGAATGAAAAACAGCCCATTTGGGAGATTTTATGTGATAAGAAGCACTGGTATTTTCTGGCATGATGTTTTCTACAGGCTTGCTGCTATGAAGAGAGCCAGTCAAGCAAACCATGCAGAGAAAGTACCAGCTGCTCCTCGTTTTACATTTACATTTTCTGACTTTCACATTTGAGTGTCACACCAGCCAACGGCGGAAAAATGATTGCAACTTCACCTCTGGGAATGTGGATGACATTTGAAATGTCAAACAATCCATAATTCCATGAAAAAAGAGTATCTTCTCCAATTTTCTCACAAACAAAAGAAAGGCTTGGGTTATTTATGGGAGGATCTGCCTCAGGAGTGATCAGTAGTAGGACACACACACACACGCACACACACACACACACACACACACACACACACACACACACACACACACACACACACACACACACACACACATGCCAGAAAGTTGAGTAACAATCATGTAGACGAACTCATATGGATCTTGACCTTTTCAACCGATCAACTCTTCTGTCAGTCATCTTTCTTCTTTATACTTACACATAGAGATTAGTTTTATTCAACTTTTCTCTTTTCCCAACACACACATTTTGACAATGACAGACATGATGGATACAAATAAATCAGATATCTTAAACCCAGTGAAACAATCCAAATGACAAAAATAAAAGAATATACATTTGAAAAGGAAAAAAAGCTCGACAGAGATGTCATGATGTTCAGCCGTTATCCTGCTGTCACTTATACAATCCAATCATAAAACCTCATTTTACAGATTTTGTGCATTATTTCTGAAATTTCACCAGATACCTGTCTCTAAAATTGCTTTATTTTTGAACAGAGAACGTGGACTAAAGTGCACTCTATCTGACCGAATAGCAGTAATGCATTTAAGTAAATAGTGTAGGTAAAAAAATAGAATTAGGTTACTTTAGAAATCTTAGAAAAACAAAAAAGATCCTGTTGAAAACAACCCACAAAATGCAGCTATAAAAATATCCTTGGAGCTATAATGAGATGAGACGACAAGCAAAATTGTGTGTAACTGGTGATTAAATGTCGCTGTTTGCAAGGTGTCAATCTGTGTACTGTAATACATAGATATATGGGAGTTTGTTTAATCTTGGGAGCCTCTTTGCAGCTCCAGGGCATATTGGTAAGCTTGGCAGTTGAAATACTTGACCAGGAGGTTAGCAGTTGCCTATAGATTAGATCTAACAAGAAAACCAAACTTTTCATGTACAGTACAGACCAAAAGTTTGGACACACCACCTTTTCAACAGGACAATGACCCCAAACACACCTCCAGGCTGTGTAAGGGCTATTTGACCATGAAGGAGAGTGATGGGGTGCTGCACCAGATGACCTGGCCTCCACAGTCACCGGACCTGAACCCGATCGAGATGGTTTGGGGTGAGCTGGACCGCAGAGTGAAGGCAAAAGGGCCAACAAGTGCTAAGCATCTCTGGGAACTCCTTCAAGACTGTTGGAAGACCATTTCAGGTGACGACCTCTTGAAGCTCATCAAGAGAATGCCAAGAGTGTGCAAAGCAGTAATCAAAGCAAAAGGTGGCTACTTTGAAGAACCTAGAATATGACATATTTTCAGTTGTTTCACACTTTTTTGTTATGTACGTATATAATTCCACACGTGTTAATTCATAGTTTTGATGCCTTCAGTGTGAATCTACAATTTTCATAGTCATGAAAATAAAGAAAACTCTTTGAATGAGAAGGTGTGTCCAAACTTTTGGTCTGTACTGTACATCCAAATCAACATAGAGATGGCTGTAAGGTCACTTTTTGGAAGAACCACATCACATTCAGAAAATATTCAAAAACATTTACAGGTGTCGTAAAACATTTGGCCTGATTGGAAAGGTGTTCCACGTTCAACGATCACGAACTATCAATGATAAGTAGTTTCAAATAAACTATGGAGTTAACTATGGAATTCTAATCGTTTGTGAGGCCATTGTCTTGTAGTGAAAAGCCTTTGTTTAAAATGATAAAACTTCTGGTTAATCTAAACTGTCTTACCTTATATATGTTGAAGGGTGCCAATACTTCTGGAACTTCTGGAATGTTTCATATAACCTGTGTTTATTTTTTTTATTTGTTTGGGAAAAGAGAAAAAGGAGGTTTGATATGTGTGGGAAACAGCATGAGGAAAGATATTAGCTCGGTTAGATTAACTCGGTGGTGGGTTGATGGTTATCTGAGATTTTAAGTTGGAGGAGATTGGCAAGGTTGGGTGGAAATAGAACAGTAGTGTGTGTGTGTGTGTGTGTGTGTGTGTGTGTGTGTGTGTGTGTGTGTGTGTGTGTGTGTGTGAAACCCTATTTCTAATGGAGTCGTGGTGTGAAGTGTAGTTGTCGAAAGAGTGAAAAGGAGTGTGTGTGTGTGTGTGTGTGCGTGTGTGTGTGTGTGTGTGTGTGTGTGTGTGTGTGTGTGTGTGTGTGTGTGTGTGTGTGTGTGGGTGTAAAATGGTACGGGGGAGAGGCAGATTTGCTGGGTAATTGAGTGTTTAATCCCATCAAAGTCAGAGCTGTGCCGGCCGCCTTTCTGCCTAATCTGAGAGTAATTACATATCCCCCCCGACTCCGCCTAATATACACACTCTCACACACTCCATTTGGAGATGCCTTCACACAGCTTCTTGCACAAACACTCACCCCGATATGTACTGTGGTTTGCCTACGTATTCACCCACCTTGAACTTTCCCACATTGTTTAGTGTGGATGTGCGGACTAAAACAAGTTTATAAGTCATGAGTACATGTGTGTGTATGTGTATATATATATATTATGATGTGAATATATATATAATATATATTCACATCATAATAATAACATGCATCTGACTATTAAAGAAAATATAAAGCAGTGAAGATTGGTAGTGGTTGCATGATGGTGAGATTCAACCTTAGCATCTTGAATTTGTAAATAATTCTACAAACCACAATATTCATTCATTCATTCATTCATTCATTCATTCATTTTCTACCGCATATCCGAACTTCTCGGGTCACGGGGAGCCTGTGCATATCTCAGGCGTCATCGGGCATCAAACCAGGAGTGCCAACCCATCGCAGGGCACACACACACACTCTCATTCACTCACACACTACGGACAATTTTCCAGAGATGCCAATCAACCTACCATGCATGTCTTTGGACTGGGTGAGGAAACCGGAGTAATCGGAGGAAACCCCTGAGGCACGGGGAGAACATGCAAACTCCACACACACAAGGCGGACGCGGGAATTGAACCCCCAACCCTGGAGGTGTGAGGCGAACGTGCTAACCACTAAGCCACCATGCCCCCCTACAACCACAATATTTTTATTTTTTTATTTTTTGCATGTCAGTATTATGGGCTAATTTGTGTAAATATTCATAAACAAGTTGTGAAATATCAAATCCCAATTAAGTCCATTTTGGTTCCGGTTTGGAAATGTTCAGAAAGTGTGTTGGATGTTTATTTTTCAAGGTGCACCAACAAATGCTAGCACACAATGCTAACACGATAGCCCAACATTGTCTATGCTATTGTGAGAAAGTTTCAGGAATGATCTCTTGGTCTCTTTGGTCTTGTCATTTATTTTGCTGTCTGCATTAAAATATTCACACTTGCTACTGAGCGCTAGGTCATTTGGCAATAAAGATAACACACACACAGGCTTTCCACTTATCTTCACTTACTAAGCACTTCTGCACGCTGTAGCCCACCTACACACAGTTGAGAGTCAACCTGACCTGCATAGAACCAGTTTGGCACATCAACCTTTAGACTGAGGAGTAGGAATAAGGAGAACAGCCTGTGACCTGTATAATTGAGGGCCTCTTGATGACGGTACTAAATCACAGTCGGCTCGGTACTTCTGTAAATCAGAGCTGTAGTGAGGGGGCATTTTTAAGAAAAGAGAAGACACTAAAAGCAGCGCGCTAGGCTAGTAAATAATATGCAAATAGTGATAGCTTTATTTCTGTATGCTGCCATCAATCAAGAAGAATAAAAGGGAAATGAAATGAAATAAAGAGAATATGCGAGTGTGTGTGTGTGTGTGAGAGAGAGAGAACGTGAGAGAGAGTGAATGTCGGTGTGCTTTTTATTGTGCACTTAAACCAGTTTGTTTGTGTAACTGTCTTTGTGGCTTCTGTCATGCCATTGACGAGACCTTAAACTCCTCACTATGACAGCATTGTCGCCTTCAGCTGGCTCACGTACTGGTCTTGTCACTTCAATCTAAAACCTGAGACAGGGTGGAGGGCAGCAGAGCTCTGAGAGAAAAGGTCACATCTGAAAAGGGAGATTTTTTCAGGGCTCTGGGAAGTGAAGGTCTTTATGTGGACTTCTGACCAGAGGGTCACTGCGTGTCAAATTACCTGAGGGAGGATGATTCAGTGCAGGGCAGTGTCATGATAATAATGACCAGGAAATAACTGCACTGTGCTTCTGTAATAACAGTATGCAATCTAAGACAAAAAAAGAAAACAGGAAAAAAATATATAATACAATAGAACAAAGACAAATATATCTTAGAATTGGAGCAGGGAACTGCCCAGCAGTCCTTGACACAGGTGGTTTTCTTCAGCTGCATCACTTCACTCAAATGTTTATTCATTTCCTATAACAACAACCCAATCATGTTCATTTCATTTCATTTCCTTAACCAGAGCGACTTACATTTATCTCCTTTATACAATTAAGCAATTGAGGGTTAAGGGTCTTGCTCAGGGGCCCAGGAGTGGCACTGGGAAACAAACTCACAACATCCACTGGCCCATGTTGCGTTTTTTTTTTTGGTTTATAATTAAAATCATAATCAAATTTATTAAGGCAATGTTGTTATTTAAAGATGTTGAATTGTTCATGTATTTTTATTTATTTATTTATTTATTTTTTACTTTTGCTTCTGCTTCTTTTAAATTTTGTGGCCATATTTTATACCTTTATGTTTTGATTAATTGACACATTTTGATTGAGTGAGCGTCCTTGTACCTGACACCAGTGCTACAGTACTAATACACATGGGAAAGCTGAATCAATTCAATCCTAAACTTACACTCGTGTTCACGATTAAAAATCGTGCAAAGCTTATGTCTCAAAATAGCGACGAGGAGTTTTAATCCGAGTATCTGTGACCCTGTTAGCAGCCCATGGATCGTCAGAGCGGAGCTGGAGCCATCACTGTGACACTGACATTTTCACACAGTGCTGCTTTATGAGACTGACAGACCAGAGCTCTGCTATGACAGATTACAGTCAGCTCTCTCTCTCTCTCTCTCTCTCTCTCTCTCTCTCTCTCTCTCTCTCTCTCTCTCTCTCTCGCTCTTTGTGTTTGCATATGTGTGTGTGTGTATATGTGTGCGCATGTGTGTTTGTGTATCTGTGCATGTGCAGCCTATCACAGAGATGCCTGGAATATTGCTATGCTACAGCACTGACAAGAAAGGCCCTGCAGGGACTGAGAAGAAAACATGAAAGAAAATGGTTGGAAAATTAAAGGAAATAATGACTGATTACACAAATGTGCACTATGTTGTTGTTGTGTCTAAATTCTGCAAGACAAAATAATATCCACTGACACCTCCACTTTGGGAAAAACATAAACACATTTGAGCAAAAATGATATTTAGTCTATGAATTATATCATTATTTAGTCTATGATTTGCTCACAATTTGATCAAGGTTCTGGATATTTACTTTCTGTATCGAAACTGATATTAACCTAATCGGTTCAGTCTGTAATCAGCTTGTAACTGCATTATCACATTATCATCGAAAATATGCGCAGTGGACAAAGATTTAAATAGTTTAAAATGTCCTAATAAAAATACATCCACAACAAGCCAAAAGAACAGCAGTGACTCAATGATTCATGGATTCTTTCCTCAGTGGGAACCGAGTGATATTAAGCTAAGTGACGACAATGAGGTATGTTAAATGTAGTAAGCAACTTTTAGATCATATCATATAGTAAACTATATATGTTTTAACAAAAATCCAGATTTTTCCATAGGTTGTGGGTTTTATTACCACACTGTGTGCTGAGTTTTCATATTCTCCCACCCATTTTGGGGTTTCATCTGGGCAATCTATTCCCTTGCCTTGTAAACTGATAAGCATCTCTAAATTGACTGTATTGTGCCCTATTATTGATTGGTTTATGTCATGTCAAAAATCTTGTGACCGGAGTCACCAGGGATAGGCTCCATGTTCCCTGCGACCCTGTGTAGAATAAACACTACAGGAAACAGATGGTTGTCTGGATGGTGTCTCGATGGTAAGAAATTAGACATAGTAACATTAAGCAATATGGTTTCTTGTTGACTTGACAAACTGGGCTTTATTTGGTACTTTGAACATTAAAAAAAGAGAGGCTGATGAAATAATGCACTTTTCTGAGTCAGTAGGAAAATAAACTTTAACTAGTCTATGTGTCTTAACCAGCGAGGCATAAAGCGCAATGGGATGCTGCAGACTGGAAATCTTGACAAAGCAGCAGAAAATATCAAGGCCAGAAATCACATGGCTCAGATAGCGGTTCTCTCATTTCTCAGTGAAAACAGCTTTGGATAAGGTACTGGGATGTTTTTAGTCTAGCTTCTACAAATCATTTTTTCACCACTATCTGTATCATGAAATGACACCTGACATACAAAAATGATCGAATATATTGTGGTTTTGTCTGCAGATTTCAGTTTGCTATGCATACATACAACAGAGTACAATCCTTTCTCTGATAGATTCCTTCAGACACAGTAAGGTGCAGACTGTACTATGTAGAAGTGGAGTACCCAGTCAATAATAATAACATTGTGGTTCACACTGGCTAATGGTTGATATATCTATATTGAGAGAGAAAGAGACAAAAAGCCAGAAAATCCCTTTATTAATTAATGGTGCGATTACTAGATCAGCTAAATGTTTTGCTATGTGAAAATAGCAATACAGCTTTTTTATGTTCTTAATGGTACAAACGTTGGTAAATCAAATCAGGTGTAGCAAATCAAACAAATGACTCATGCACAAAATGGCTGACTTATGTCTCTGACACTTTATGTCTCTGAGAGAGGTGTGTTGCAAAAGTGAGAAAATATAAAATTAGCTTAAGAGTTATTCTGGCCCAATCTCAGAGCAAGGCAATATTGCCAGGCAAATATTGTGTGTGTGAAGATATTAAGGCCATATCATGTGTGTGTGTGTGTGTGTGTGTGTGTGTGTGTGTGTGTGTGTGTGTGTGTGTGTGTGTGTGTATATATGTATATATATATAATATTGCATGAAACATTGCTTCTCCCTCTTCACCTTTTGCTCATTTTCTCTTCTCATAAAGAAACTTTTAAACTTATACTCTTAAACTTCCTCCTCAATGCTCCTAACACTTTTTGACCTTTAATTTCAAGAGGAAATGTCCACATTTCAAAGGCACTTCTTAGAAAATCTTTACACTAAGAATTTTCTTGAATATGAGCCCAGGTATCTGATTATCCAATGTTATCAAGTTGGTAGGCCAGCTTTTCTAGTGCTTGTAAGAACATTTCTGAAGAAAGTTTCCAAATTACAGCTCATAATAGTAGCAAGACAAGTTATTTTTAACAGTGAAGCGATCAGAAAAGCAAAGCTAAACCATTTTATTGATCAATTAAGTGAAGTAATAAGGAAGCTGCCTTGTACCCAGTGTTTCAGGGATAGACTCCAGATACACTTACTGAAGATGAATAAATAAATAAGGAAGCTGAAAAAGAAATTATCGGTTGGTAACGATGGTCTATCAGCTCAAGAGCTTCCGTTTTGGCAGCTGATAGCTTTTCAGATCCAGCTGGACTTTTCAGCAGGTTATTTGTGTTTTCTTGAAGCAGAAGAGCTGTCCAAAATCTGATTTATCTTTTATCAGTGGTAGAATTACAGACATACATGTAACAGACATCCACCAGTACCATACTCAACAGGCATGTAACAGAAAATAATATTTTGTATAATATATTACAGAAGGCCTAGGAGTGGTTTGGCATATTACAAAATGGTGGTTAATGCTTCCAGCACAGCCATCCTGTACTTTATATCTGCCCCTGTTTTCACCATATATTCAGTTTCAAAGAACTGGAAAAGGGACATTTTAACATCAACAGATGTGCACTACAGGCCCCTTTTTCCTTTCTCTTCCATACTCACACTCTCTCTTTCTCTCTATCAGGAGTGGCTGCTTTAATTGCTTTCCTCAGGCACAGATCAACAGCGATCCATGACAGCAGCCATTTTGTTTCAGCAGCTGCATCCTCGCCCGCCCGAACCCGCCCGCCCTCTCCAACTCGGACTGTGGTGCAACTCGGAGCGGTGTGTGCGAGATCTAGAGAGTAGCACTACACCGTTACTGTTCATTAAAGCCTCGCTCCCAGGCAACCCTGTCGCCTGGCAACCCTCAGCCGCTTCACGAAGACATCATCCAGGATGGGGAGAGAGATAGCGAATGAGACGTTTATTCATTCCAGGGAGATTCGTCCTCTTCCTTCACAGTTCCCTTCTTGTCCATTTAATATGTTCATCTTTTTGTAATGAATGCTCAAATGCTTGCTGCATAGAAAATGAGCTTTTTTTCTGCTACTGGTTTCTACATAATCTCAGCTTCAAAAGCATTATGATGATGATGATGATGATGATGATGATGATGATGATGATTATGATGAAGTTGATAATGCCTGTTTTTTTCTTTGAGGTTGCACGGCTAAAATGCTAAAAATTGCAGGTGTCTTTTCTGTGCCGAAGTATAATGTGGAAGCCATTTTGGTTGAGTTGAGTGGTGGAATGGATAAGTGTGTGCCCCACATGTACGCCTGCATTTCTGCACTGCTATAAACCCCAGCGGCAATTACTCAGTGATGGCTGGTAACAGCACAGCAATCAGCAGACCATTAACACACCATGCCGAGACTTGATGGGCACCCCTCTCTCTTCTAATGCTTGTTTATCCTGTATCTCTCTCCCCCCCCCCTTTCTCTCTCTCTCTCTCTCTCTCTCTCTCTCTCTCTCTCTCTCTCTCTCTCTCTCTGTCCCTCTCCACATCCTCTATCTTCATACTCACCATAATCTTCTCTGATTCCTGTTCTTTCTTCTGTTTTTTTTATACATCTCTATTTGCCTCAATAGTTTTTTTTTTGTCTTTTCTAACTTGACTGACATTGAAATGTTTTTTTGATCAAAGCCATTCAGATCTTCCTGTATAATTACCTATCCGTCTGGTTCTCTTTTCTTGTTTCCGAGCCTACCCTTCACATTTTGACATCTTCTGTAGGTAAAGTGATATGACATATTGCTTTTTTTTAAAGTAAAAGAAGCTTAACCCAGAGAGAAACTCGACAGGGTTTAGACTCAAACAAATCCAGACAACATTTTATATAGTTCTTTTTCACATATAAAATGAAATAAAGGATAATCAGAAAGGGGTTTGCGTTATGAACACAAGTTAGGGTTAAAATCATGACACACGAGTTGATCTAGTTGAGGCTGAATGCAATTAAATTGCTGTTCCATTTCAATTCATAGCTGTTCAACAAACTTAAGTTCCCAAACATTCGTACCCATCCTCAATATGCTCTTCTGTGGCTTATTTGCTCCACATTTCACCTGAATTGGCACCAGAACACATGCTACTCATGATATGTTCATCATATCAAGCAATCAGATGTCAATGATGTCCAGAAATCAGCTAAAGAATATAAAACTCAGCTTCATTTGGTTGATCAATTTCATTACCTATTCCATTTTGGTTTATCTACTACTTACCCCTTAACCAAAAAGAAATGTGAAATGTGCTGTGAAATCAAACCAACAGCTTTCTATGTCTTGACTAAAGCAATGTATCATATGTTTGATCTCTTTTTATTACAAATAGAGAACTGTGAGGGCCTGTTAACTTTTTTTTCTCATTTGATCTTCTTTGTATTGAAGTGACTCAGGTCTACGTGATGAAAGAACAAATGAAAAACATGTTTTCTCCTATTATTGTCACAGACTCGAGCATGTATTAGGTGAGTAATGCAGGCCAAATTTAAACTACAGCGACACAGCACACCGAGGGACCTGGATGAGTCAGCGACTGGCAGTTACGTCAACGTAGAAGAGCCAGATTCAGATTATTTGTTTTTATGATAGATGATTTAAAGCATCAAGTGTTTATTGGATTTATTTATTTGGACAACTCTTAAATCCAAAGTAACAGGATAACTCTCAGCAAGACGAAATTGATCAGGTTTGATTAAGGACCTTCAGTGGCAGATGGGTAATGCAAAGATGTGAATCTTCTAATTAGTAGGACGAAGTCTTAACCACTGAGCCACCATTATGTTTTTTTATTCAAAATGCCAAGAAGAGATATACTCGTCCAGGGTGTATCCTGCCTTGATGCCCGATGACGCCTGAGGCTCCGAGAAGTTCGGATAAGCGGTAGAAAATGAATGAATGAATTTAAAGAAGAGATATCTGAAGACTGCACCATAGCAAGGTCCGTAGATTTGGCTATAACCAAGGAGAAGCAACAGGGTTGTTTGGGGAGGTTTCTGAAGCCAGTCTGAAGCCACTATATTCTCTACTCAGAAAATAAGGAGAAAACAGAGCTATTGACAGATACAGTTAAAAACTGAAGATAAATTATGACCGTGAAGGGAAGCAGGAAATACACTTTTTCCAACATACCCCAAAGCACACAAAGGAAACTGCCCCCATGAGAGTTATGTTATATTGGCAGTGAGTGTAGGTATTCCAGGAAGTGTCTGTTATTATCCAGTAAATAAACATATAACTATTCGAGGTTCTTTAAACATATTTTCTGAAATTGAGTTCATGTTCAAAACAGATGACTCAAAAGCTCCAGACAAGTTTCTCAATTTGCCTTCAAGATCTCACAGAACAGCCCAAATAAGATTTATTGATCCAAGTCAGGTGTCCGATGGATACCCAGCTTATCCCAGGAAGACTAGAACCTAGCCACCAAACAAACACTTAGACCTAGGGGACTGCTGATTTTCTGGGCTTTTGATACTTATCCACATGATCCTTAAGGTCCTGCCACATGATTGGTTAGTTGGATAATTGCTTGAATTTGCAGGTCTTCAGGTTTTTAAACCTCATGCACTTGTATCCTGTTTTCCTGTGTACCCAAAGTCATAACATATAAAAGAAATAAAGACTGCTTTCCAAGTGATACCCTCAACGCAATTTTGAATTTCTAGCATGCTAACGAGATAGTGGAGATTTAGCTCAAAAAGAAAATGACCATACACTTGTTAAATGCACTGTAGCTGTTCAACCCAGACTAAAAAAAAGAACTCGGATTGGAAAGCTTATTTGATATGAACTGAACCGAAGGGCACCGAAGCTGCGAGTAGAATAGTTTTAACATTCTCTTATGGTTTTTATGTGTTTGATTTTTAATAATTAGTTCACCTACATGGAAGTGGTGCTTCATTTTGAAATAACAACACTGTTTTTTTCTTTTAAGGCTTAAATTTGGTTTTGTTCAAACACCTGGTCTGGAAATTTATTAGTATTTTTATGAGCAAGAGTTTGAATTATTAGACTTAATGATGTGATGGAGAATTAAAAAAAAAAGCAATTCTCTGCGGAAGAATCTCAGGTTTTCCAGGCAGCTACATGGCTATTGCTAACATACATACAACACATCAGTTGCATCCATGTAAAATTAGCTAATGTCTCTTGCTTACTGCATAAAATTGTGCTGTCTCCAGAAAGATTTGACTTGATTAAACACTTTATGTTGCTAAGCAAGTAGGCTAGTTTTTGTAAAGCTTCGCTTACTTTGCTAGCAATGTTAGACTGTAGTTTAGACAGTAGTGGTTACTGCTAAGATGAATTGTGGGTATTTTTGTAAATAAGCAGTAATATACATACATGCCAGGCTTCAAACAACTGGGATTTTATTAAACTTTTTTCCCAAGTGAGATTTTTCATGTGTAATAAAAGCAGCTGATGATACATGTGTGGGGCAAATTTAATGAATCATAAAGAATAAAAATACATCGTATGGTGCTTCTTAGTGTGATTGTTAAATCAAAATGAAAAGTATTATGCTACAAAGACCTAGTTGAAGAATCCATCAATAACACAATATTTGCTGGTGTTCAGGCGACACATTTATTCCATCTCCATAATTTCTCTCTTGGAATTTTTTGGTTTCGCAGTATCCTGTACTCTCTCTGTCTATTCTTTCCTCCAAATGTATTATTTTTTTCTTTCACTCTCTCTTGAATGGCTTTAATAGACCATAACAATGTAACTTGATATATTGCTAACAGTGTCCTTATTGTCCTCCAAAGAGGGTGGATGGTGGTGGATTAAAAAATAAAAAGACTTTGTAGTCATGACACATTATAGCCTACTTCTATAATATCATGGAGGAGACAAGTCATGTGGCCAAGAAAAAGTTTTGGTCATGATGCTGCCTTTTTAAAAAAATCTTATAGTTGTTAATATAGACTCCTGGATAGGTTCATTTTCTGTGATTTACTCTGTACTAGCAGTTTCAACATACACATATGATTGTTACAACATGATGCCTCTGTAGCACATACAGTAGATATTGAGATTCTAAGGCTGAACAGGCTACGAAAGCAAGCCCATGATTGGTTGTTTCAGAGAAGATGTGGTTTCATTTGTGTGCAACTCTTGCATAAGTATGGTGAGGTCTTCAGTTTATAAGCGATGCTCCAGTTCCAGAAAAGGAAGTCCTAATAATTCATTGGATTCAGGCAAGAGTATTACCTAGATAACCAAGTCTGGGGTTAAACGTACAGTTAAAAGTTTTATTTAGATTGACCTAGTTCCCCATTTAAACCCTGCTTCTACTTTCCTGCATTACCCTCCTCCACTCTTTCTCTTTCCACCCTGATTTTATTTTGCTTGTAGCCCTAATCCTTTTTCTTTGCTATCTTTGATCCTGTTTTATTCCTCTCACACTCGAGTGCAAATTGTTCTTCTTGGATTCAGTTTGTAAATGGATTATTCACTCTTTTAACTCACTCTCTCTTGCTGTAATTGTTAGTGTATTAGCAGTTAAGCTAGCTATCCACTAGAGGTCCGATTTAGCGGAAGGCTGACAGGGACAGCTGGATGCGTTGGCCTAGTGTGGCATATTGTGCAGACTTGTGAAAGTGAGACAACAAGGTTAGACAGATCTAATGTAGATGTCTATATCAAGGAGAGCAATTTGCCGTTAAAACTTGTCAAGGCTTAGCTCTGAGAATACCTGGGGAGATCGTTACATTTGCTCTAGTGTGTTTGCACTTCTAATTGGCCCAAGTGTGGAGGTTGTGTTTTTTTTTTTCGAGAGCTTGACAACGTGATTGAATTATTTGCAAGAGGCAAGTGGTAGATTTTGATTTTAGAAAAGAATGATTCAAAAAATGTGTTCGAACAGCTGAATAATAAATAGTTTTCCATCAGGTAAGCTCTATGAGAGTAAAGCTAAAGCTTAAGCAGCAGATCTTCGAAACGAGCATTCGGGTGTCTTATGGGGATGCAGTTCTTAGCATTCGTGATGTTTATTTGGTTGCCTGGATTTGCACAAGAGCCTTATAGCTCACATATGGAATTACAATTAGGAATATACTTGTTATCAGGTTACCATGTCACTAACGCAAGTAGCTCAGGTATATTCACACAATGGCCCTATTTGGAATGGATTAGAATAATTTAGATATCTATGTATTCAAATGTGTGATATTTAGCATGTTAACCGCATTATACAAAAGGTCAGATTTTCTTGGTCTAATGTCTTCTCTTGAGACATGTCAAAACGACAATCTGAAGGATTTGATCTAGAAACCTTCGACGTTCATGCCAGCTTGAGTGTACACTGCCATTAAAGCAAACAGGGACAATGCAAATGCTAAGAAACTTTTAGCTCAACGTGTTGAGTGAATAATTTATTTAAAAAAAAAAGTCAGTTAATATTTTTTATAACACTTGTAAAAAAATTAATACAACCAGTAGGCATGTTATGAGTATTTGTTTGAAAATTAAAATATCAGTATCCCGTGTGTTTTTTCAGCTATTTTTATTTATCAGTGATTCGGTCAAATAATGACCCATCATTGGCTGAAACTCCAGATTGCACACATACAGCATACTGCTGCCATTTCAGACTGCATCCCTTTTCTCAAATGCTGTTCGATCCAGGCATTTTTGCCAGCTGACAGTAATTACCATGTCTGAGAGAGACAGAGAGAGAGAGAGAGAGAGAGAGAGAGAGAGAGAGAGAGAGAGAGAGAGAGAGAGAGAGAGAGAGAGGGAGGATGTGGTAGAATAACCTCATTGAAGGACAGCTGGGATGCAGTGACAAGCCCATTAGCGATGTGCTAACACCAATGGCACATTATCACCACAGTAATATGCCTTTTCTTCTATTGATAACAGAGACTAGCTGGAGAATATCAAGTGTTTTGACCATCTCTGGAATTACCAAAAGCAGTGGGATCAAGTATGAAGGGCATCTTCAAACATCGACTTCCTAACCACTCTGTGTCTCACACAAGCACCTGCTGAAATGTGAGACCTTGGCTAGCAGGGAGGAAAGAGAGAGTTTATATGGAAGTGATTGGCAGGGTCTGACATGGAAGAATGAGTTCTGGGGTTTGGAGGTTTCTCGATCTGTCTCTTGCTTATCAGTTTGTATCACCTGACTGCCATGCCCCAGCATGCATGAAGGGTAACAAGCACCATGCTTGGTGCCTGCATGCTTACTGTCCAAGAGCATACACTATGTTACCAGGCATGGCAGGGTGGCTGTCATGGCGTGCCTCTCTCTACAGCACAGTTTCACCCACTGACCCATCAAACTATACAGCAAGCTGACTCTAAACCTATCAGCCCTGAAGGTGTTCAGATATAACTACCTGAAGAGAATATTGAACCAAAATCTAGAGAATTTTATTTCCAGCCAACTCCAGGTATAAGAGAATTTGAGAGAAATGGATAAACTATTGCTTATAATATCAAATACAATGAGTTTAATCAAAATGTGGAGCTAATTATCTTTCATTTAAAACATGTGAAAATCATCATGCTTATTTTCTAACAAGAATGTGTGGCAAAATTGTTGACAACCTTAAATAGAACAAATTTACATTTGATTTAAAAGCAAGCCATACATTCATTCATTCATTTTCTACCGCTTATCCGAACTTCACGGGTCACGGGGGAGCCTGTGCCTATCTCTGGCGTCATCGGCACCAAGGCAGGATACAGCCTGGACGGAGTGCCAACCCATCGCAGGGCACACACAAACACACTCTCATTCACTCACGCAATCACACACTACGGAAAATTTTCCAGAAATGCCAATCAACCTACCATGCATGTCTTTGGACCGGGGGAGGAAACCGGAGTACCCGGAGGAAACCCCCGAGGCACGGGGAGAACATGCAAACTCCACACACACAAGGTGGAGGCGGGAATCGAACCCCCAACCCTGGAGGTGTGAGGCAAATGTGCTAACCACTAAGCCACTGTGCCACCCCCAACAAGCCATATATATATATATAGTATAAAAAGCAAACCATATATAATATGTATAAATACTGTATATACAGTGTATTTACATTTAATGATATGATACTAATTAAACCCATTTCAGTTGTTGGATGTATCATTATACATTTCAAGGGGGGTGAATACTTATGCAAAGCGCTATAACAAATTTTTTACTGTTTAAATGTTACACACACAAATCCCCCAGTACTTTGTTACACTTTTAGCGATTTTGGAGGGTGATAATTCTATGTATCTGGAAATGTTTCATAAATGTTTTAGTCCCAAACGTTTAAGTAGGAAACATCCCTAATTTTATGTGCTGGTCTTTTGATTTATGTTTAGAACTTATTTCACGTGCATTCATGTGCAAGTAAGCATTTGAAGTAGCTTTTGTGTGAAGTACAAACCTAAGATGTCCTTGTTGTTTTCAACACCTGATGGTTCCTTTCTATGCTAGCACATAGGTGCTAATGCGGTAATAACCTGACAGCTTGATTTTCCCCGACTGTGAAGGAAGAGACAAAGTGTTCGCTCGACTATTCCTTCTCTTTGCCTTTTTCTGCCAATTAGGTATACTTAAGGAACAGAAGAGGTAGGGTGCAATTCTCAGAAACACACGCACCGCTTGACTCTGCTGCTCTCTACATGCTGTGATCTGTCAATATGATTAAGTAATGATGTGGCGCCCAGGAGGATGGCAGTGATGCTAAAACCCCTAAACTTCCAGACCACCTACAGAGATCCAGCCTCAACAGGTCAAAAATACCTGGAGGCAGCCTGAACATATTCAGCATCCTGTTTCTTGCAGTGTGACCACACATGCTTATAACAGTTGAATTCCATCATTGCAATATCTGATTATTATCATTATTATAGAACACTGTAATTGTGTTGTAATTTTGGCAGACTTGACAATCCAAGTTTTTCAATGCCTACATCATATCCAATTACAGCGCCATTCCAGAAGCCAAAACAAACCCACAGTACAATCCAAATGCTTCTCATTCTGATCTTGATTGACCTCTGCCTGTTCTTCACCGTAGGTTTGTGTGCTGTTTTTTTGTGTTTGTTCAAAAATTATCTTGTACTTGCAGTCATTCATTAAAGCCTGGTGGTGGTTGCATCATGCTAAGAGTTACCCCTTGACTGACTACAATACCACAAATTATATTTTTTAAACTGTATATACATACAGTATATACCATTAGCGTCCACTATAATAGGAACATCTGTACACCTGCTCTCTCTCTCTCTCTCTCTCTCTCTCTCTCTCTCTCTCTCTCTCTATATATATATATATATATATATATATATATATATATATATATATATATATACAGTGCATATGTGCATCAAGCAAGATCTTTAGTTAATGTTTACATCACACATAAGAATAGAGGAAAATATGTGATCTCTGTAACTTTATCTGTGGGCTGTGTGTTTTTGCCCGATGGGCTGGTTTGAGAGTTTCAACATTCTCCAGAGTTTACACAGAAGATAAGTGATAACTTCATAAACTGAAGCAGTTGTATAGTAGGTGCTCCTATCCAAATGGACAGCGAGTCCAAAATAATATTCATGAAATGCGAAATACACTATAATGAAATACGAACTAATGTACCATACTGACAGCGTACAGCATTGAAGCTTGTGTCCATAATCAGAACCCCCCTTAGACATAGCTCAATGAGCAGGCTTCTTTGTTTGACTGACATTTTTCATTTTATATATCTGCACAATTCTTCAGGAATAAATTCCCCTTTAGTGTTAAATAAACAGAGTGAAAAAAGCAGTGACTGTTTAAAGTATAATGTTGTGCTGTTATAGACAATAAGAAATGGTTTAAGCCAGTGAAGCATTGGTGTAAGAAAAAAGAAAATGACAAATGACTAGGTTGAAATAGAAAATGTTTTCTTCTTCATTTGTTTGGCGAGTATTTGACATTTGGAAAAATATATTTCCTTCCATTTACAGTCTTTCCACTGTTGTGAGAAACCTTTCACTTTTATTGAAATATTTCTCCCTGTATCTGTTTTCTGAAGCTTTCCTCACACCCCCCAAAAAACATGCTTCTAGGTAGTGTAGCTTGTGTGAATGTATGTTAGTGCACGATGACATCATGTCCCCAACCAGAAAACCAGAAAAAAGTCGTACTGAAGACAATTCAATGAATAAATTTTGTTAACGCTTTAGTTGAAGACAACCTTTATTATCATTGCATACATCTTTTATGAAGCAAGGATTTGCATTTGCAAGTTTCATAAGACTTCAGTCTTTTTTGTTCTGGGTTTTGACATCTTTTTTTTTAATCGAGAAAAAAAAAGCATCAGCGAGGGAGAAAGTCAATCTCCAGCCAGCTCTTGAGTCCGGAGAGAATTGTGAGCTCTAGCTTACTACAATCATGTCTTTCATCTGCCCACATGTCCGTACCTAGCTGTATTCCTGGGAAGAGATCTGCTGTCTCAAGGTTGATGTCTGTGATGGTGCACTGAGAATGGCATTCTGTAGTTAAACACAAGCCTCTCATGTTGCTGTTGAATTACAAACGATGTAAATTAGAAATGTCACTCGTTCTGATTGTGTGCATTGTATTGTGTATTTATTTGTGTGCGTGACATTTAGGAGGATGACTTGAGCTAAATTTATTCATTTTTCATGATCCGTGTGTCTCGATACTCAGTGCTCGCAGAAGTGAACTGCTGACCCACGCAACAGTATGCCTTTATACTCACAAAGACTATCAATCATTTTTAATGCTTGATGTCAGAAGTCATAAGAATTGAGTTTGTCAATAACAACTGAGACAATTTTTTGAATTTGTTCCTAAAATCTGCCACAGCAGAGCCACATGGTGACATATGTCACCTACGTTGATCTATGTTGCCTGGGTTTGTGTTCTTTTCCTTTTTTTAACAGAAATTGAGACTAGTTTTGAGCCACTGAGACACAAGTCACAATTTCCACTGTAAGTATGTCATTTGGAAAAATGTTTTCTTTTATATATAGTCTAGGAGCTACAGTCTAAGCAATTTTTTTTATTACAACATCATTTCTGTATCAGTTTAATCAAATGGTACCTTCATCAGACCAACCTAATACTTTCAAAACCATCACTTCTTATAAATAATTTCAAGATATTTTTGGTGACCCTTTATATGAAGCACTGCTTAATAAATTAACAATTATTTCAAAATCTATGATAACCCATTCTCTGAATCTGACATACACTGAACCTTCATAACATATTCATAAGATCTTCTTTTTGACACTGTCAAATATTTCAACCTATATTCTGTGTAATACACTTTTAATGTGAAATTGTAAATGGTTTCAATCTTTTGTTAACATTTTTTTTTTAAGTTTACATCCATTGGATCTTCATAATGCATACAGTGGAAAAAAGTGATCAGTTATTTTAACATTTTTGCTAACCCTTTATTTGAAGGTTATCAACATTAAACTTATTTTTTTTTTGCATTTTCTCACCCTTTCAGTGAAGCTTGCCAACATTTCACCTACATAATACATTCATAAGCGTGCTGGTGGATTCACGAATGGTGTAAGTCACTTCATGACCCTAGTCATGGCATTTATATTGTATGACTTGCTAGTAAATTGTCATTCGATGGAGAAAATCCTGATTTCACCAAAGGAACAATTTGAAATGGTTAATGGTGTCAAATTTAATGTCATTTTATTAAATAGCACTTAGCCTCCCACTATTCCCAGTGTCTGGAACTCGGACAGGCTCAATCCTCAACAGCATGTCCATGATGAACTGTAAGCGGTGTCCGGTGCGACGTTTCACTGTAGAACTGAGTATAAAGTTCATGTGATTTTGTGACATCAGTCCTATGTGACTATTAAGAATCCAGCTCTGTTCTTGAGAGATTTCTAATTGGCAGGTATATAGCAGTTGCCATGGTAATTTGTGCTCTTTATCCTCTAAGCGGGTGGCTTCGAGGTCAAAGCAATAAGTGCAGTTCACTCTCCTACAACAAAAGCCTGGCTAGTAGATCACATTCTAATTATCCCTGATCATAGTCGCTCCGCTATTAGTGCAATCGGTCCATTGAAGCAAATGTGCATTACAGTGGCTGTCTATTTTAGAAACTAAATGAATGTGTCTGTGCGAGCTTCTCATGTTAAACCTTTTTGTAATTCAATTCAATGTGACTGAATGGATTTGATCTACTAGCCTGCTGCTAATGCACTGGCATCAATAGTGAAACCAGGATACACCCTTACTAACATCTTTCTTAGGATATTAAAATAGTCACTGGAGTACTATTAATTACTTGGATTACTGTGGATTCATGAATAGATGTTCAGATCATTCATTTGACCTTTTTTTATCTACTTACTATTCAAATGCCCTGTTTATGTGAATTCGGAAGCGCTAAAATATTACCAACATAAAATGTTTTATACTGTTTTTTTTTATTGCTCTGTTTAAAGGGTTTGGTTGTGGTGGGGTGGATTCAAGATGAAGTTATTAAACCAAATGATAGGCTACTGTAGGTCTTTAAAATTGCATGAGAGCATCATATATTGCATATCAAGTGACCAAAGCCATTTCAGTGCTTTGTTTGGCTTAGTATGGTGAAACTGTGTTAGCTAATTTAGAATAATATAGATTTGTTTTATTGTTATATTTCTGCTTTCTCAAAAAGAAATAAAAAAAAGATCTTGGTTAGAACTGCAGTTTTTTTTTTGTGTGTGTGTAAAAAATTAAAACCAAGATTAAGCATTACAATATGTTTTTTTTTTCACCTTTAATGTGATAAACAATAAAATTTAAGTAAAAAAATAAAAAATCATAGATTTTTTTTAGGGAAATTAAAAATTATCATAATAATAACAAATCCGATAACTTGACACACATTAATGTACACTTTGCTAAAATGCATTTTTCTTGTAATTTAATCTAATACTTACTACATTATAATTTGGAAATTTAGAAATAATTTGTAAATATTTTCCACTCTTCCTTTCAAAAACTTTTATTTCCAAAAAAACAAACAAAAAAAACCAAACAAACAAAAAAAAACACAACATTTTTTTCCACTCTTCCTTCCAAAAACTATCAAATTGCAATGGAACGTCCTGTGCACAACCTTCTTCAATTAATTCCACAGGTATATGATAGGATTTAGATTCTTCTTGTAAGCGGACCATTCCAAAACCCTGATCATCTTCTGAAGCCATTATTTTACTGACTTGCATTTGTGCTTTTCGATGTTATCTTCAACTGTCTAACAGGGTTGTGTCAAAATAGATTAAACCGTCCATGATTCCTTCTATCTAGTCTAGAACAAGATCATAGTAAGTATAATCCTAACATATCTTTTAAAGAGTAGTTTGGCAGTTGCTAAGCAACAATATTTTACTGTAAAACACTTTCATTTGACAGCGTAATAAATTTAGATAAAAGTCTAACAGGCTGTAATGCCACCCGTTAACCAAGATCTAATTGGCTAATGGCTAAACTAATGCTCACTAATGTTAAGTAAAATATTTTATGGTTTCCAAACCAAGAGCCATATTCATTAGCTAATTACAAGTTAGCTTATACATGCTATCTATCATAATACCTAATAACAATAGACTAATAATATGTAACTACTATACAGTATATCATTATTGTCTAATTTAAAACCAGATGCCATATTAGCTAGGAAGCTAACTAGTGTAATTTACAGTGATGTACAGTAATACCATAAACACTGCAACTGGCTTCTAGTGTCTACCACGGAGGCCATCTCCGTTTCTGTTCTCTCCTATCTTTTTGTGGATTGACACACACCAGGCTTTTGTACTTCCCCTCTAAATGGCACCATTAGCGTCTGATTCGAGCCGAGACATTCTCTCAGTCTGTCCAACAAAGAGACATTTGATTTCCAGTGCATAAATCCTCTAGCTATCGATTTCTGCTTTTCATTAGGTGAGAGACGACACGGGGACAGGACCAGATTGCTCATGAGCCAGACATCTTTATCAAACAGGAATTGAAGCCGGGGATAAAGGGAAGCAGTTTCACGGGCTAAAATACTAGCGTAGTTACAGCACAAAGGCTCTCTGCTAACAAGAATGCCAAGTAGGTGCTATAAAAGCACGACTATTGGTTCCTGATATCCAAAAGTCAAATGTACACAGTTTTCACTGGATGTTGAAAACCTAACATTCTTTTAACATGTAAATCAGGGGTGGTGTTATGAGGCTAATTTAGTTTAAGTAATTTTGTTTTTTCTTATGTGAGATATTTTACAGTACAGTGCATAATTCTTTCTACAGTTAATACAAGTCAATGATCTCAGTAAAGACACTTAAGGTACATTAAATACAATAGCACTTTTATATTTTTTTTACCCCACCTCTGATATATATTTGTCTCTATTTTTGTTTTGTTTTGGTCTAATGCTGGCTTTTTAATTAAATGTCACTCTACTATTGTGCAAAAAATGTAGTGTCCTATCTCTCTCTCTCTGTGTGTGTGTGTGTGTGTGTGTTCAACTGACAAGGGAAGGCTGATTGTGCACACAGTCCTACAGTCACTCTTCTTGATTATGACTCTGTGGGAGAAACGTGTGTGTGTGTGTGTGTTATTGATATGTCTAATCATGTCTAATCACTTTTTATAATCTTGTGTTATGTAAATAATCCATCTGTAATCAGTGAAATTGTGTGAGCCTATGGCAAAATGAATATTTCATTAAAATCTGTGGCTTTAGTGTGTGTGTGTGTGTGTGCGTGTGTGTGTGTGTGTGCGTGTGTGTGTGTGTGTGTGTGTGCTAGTAGTGCTGTGCTGACTGATGTGCTCTGATGGCATGTGGTCACTAATACAGTGCATTTACTTCCACTGCTGGCATATAACACACACACACACACACACACACACACACACACACACACACACACACACACACACACACACACACACACACACACACACTACTTATAATAGTATAACATTGTTTCTTATACAGCTTTTGCATTGCCCCTGCTCCTTCATGGACATGACTGCCTGCTCACACCTCTAACACAATTTGTGTGTGTCTGTGTTTGTGTGTGTGTGTGTTTCTGAGGGAGAATACATTATATCTTGACCTAAGGCTGAGTCACAATGCTATATTAAACACATTTTTGGCACATATGAATGTAACACTGCTAGCCAGAAGCTAAAATGTAATTTGTGTATGACATGCCAAAAAGCTAGTGCACCGTGACTGCTGCTTGTAATTTCTTGTGTCAATGGCAAAATACGTTCATATACAGTGTGTATATATATATATATATATATATATATATATATATATATATATATATATATATATATATATATATATATATAAGCTAGTTAAAAGTTGGGAGAGTTGCCTTTTTGTTATGGAGTTGAAAGATACATGATAGATATTTAATTTCTTGCACTAAAGCTTTCTTATGCTTAAACAAGGCGAAGAGTAAAACAGCACGGCGAGGATGAGGATGAGGTCAGACAATCATGCATCCTTTGCAGATGACCCTGCTCACCTCTTGTCTAAATGCTAATCTTCAAAATTCCTCATTAACAAATAATGACTATTGCGAGTTCAATAAATCTTTCAAAGATAATGTGTTAATTATAAAAATGAATAGACAAGTTGTTCAGGGAGAATTTTTTTTTCCCTTATGTCAAGTCCTCAAAGCCTTGCTGTTCCATTATTGGACCCAGAAGTAATAAGCTGTTAATAATGCTATGAACAATGATGCTATATAACATTTCATGGTTATTAAATTATAAAACCTCTTTTGCACTATAAGACTCTAAATCCTTAAAATCTCCAGCTGTAGCTATTCCTAATATCACCAGGCAGCTAAGCAAACTCAAATGAAGGGACACAAAAGGGGCATAAAGGGTTTTTTTTTGGTTCAAATGGCTACATTTATTTCCCACAACCTCATCAAGAGCTCCTCAAGGACACTTTTTTTGAAGCCCTGATGATCACACAGACATTTTCTAAGAGGTCTTTTCAGAGTTTAACCAGTTTCACTGTTTCATAATTGGTGTGTTACAAGCTCTTCAGTGTTTAATCAAATTGTTCTTTGGTTTGCCACGTGTGACCGATTCATCCAGTGTGTTAGTACATCAGAGTATATGGACAAAACCCCGGATAGAAATGAGATGGCATTTAATTAAGGGAGGCACTCTGAAGTTAACCTTTACATGTGTGCTTTTATATAATAAAAAGTGACCTTACATGCTGACATCGGGGAGGAAACTCATATCCTGTCATGTCTGTAGTGCTTCATTCACCTTCCTTTCTAACATATTACATGTTAAAGATCACCAGCATGGTTTGAATTTGAAATATGTTGTGAACAATATTTGACAAGATCTTTGTGATGCGCAATAGTTACTAATAAAAAAAACACAATGCTTTAGCAGAAAGATATGTGCAACAGTATTACATTATGTACTGTAAGCGTTTCTTGCGTATCCCCGATTTTGATTGGTAAAAAGGTGTTAGCACTAATCAATTTTTTTTTAGATCTTAGATGTTCCACAACATTAATTACTATAAAATAATAAAAGTATGGTTTTGTTATTGAATTATTAAAATCTGTTGAAAGGGTTACTGTGATATAAGTGAAATAAAACTCTTCCATGTTCAGTGTGGTAATGCGATCACAAGCGTAAGTAAATAATCCAGAACTAATCCCTGAATTAATACTTACTTAAATGTTAAGTAATGATTAGTTAAGCAGGTAGAAATCATGTAATAGTCTTAACTACAACATATTATGACTTCCAGCTTGAGAATATGCTATTATTTTTTGCTAGTTAATGTTTTCCTTAACATGTGAATGGAAAATAAATTAAACGCGCATTAACTTATCTTTCTCTATTCGATAAGGATTATCAGAGTAAATTAAGAAAGTAATCCCATAAGTGCCATTTAGCGATGTTTGTAATGTTATGCATCACAAATATAAAATATAAAAAAAATGGTATAAAAATAAATTTTACATTTTACCGGAAGTTATGACAGGATTACTATCGATTTTTTAGCTGTCTGTTTCCTTCCTCGCTGTATTTAAGTCCATGACTGTAACCTGTACATGTCGCCTCTTGTGTATGACTGTCAGGTGATATTTCTTAATAAAGCTAAATGGCAGTCCCGAGAGAAGGAATGTGGGAGAGACCCCATGGCTGCCTGACTAGATTATACAATAATCCCATTAGGGCAGAGCTTCAGTCAGCAATTCCACCTTCAGGCCCTACATAATCATAACAGATAGCTTTGTTTCAGAAAAAAAAAATGGCCCTTACACACACACCTTCGAAGCCCTGAATATAAAAGAAGCTGTAATCATGAGACAGTGGATTCTTCTGTTGTGGAGATGAAGCTAATGCATTTAATTATCTGATTTATACAGGATTTTATTTTCTTTTGCAAATGACCACATTACCCTTGCCAAGGAGGAAAATAATTGTCTGGTTGAAAACAAGAAACCTATAAGGCCATCAGCTTCTATGTTTTTAGACAAAAGAGATGACATTTTCTATGCTACAGGCGGGTTCATTTGGTGAAAAGGATAAAACCAGAGTAGAAGCAATAACAGAGGATTTGTGGTTGGCACATTGACTGCAAATCTCTTTTTTGTGTTCTGCTCAGATTAATTTATGCGAATTGTTCACTATATTTTCAGAGGCCGTAGTTTACACTTGTTGTTTGCAAGAGCATCTGAACATGAACATACCGTAAATGACCGTTCATCAGTTATGTACTAGGAAGCGAAACGTCAAAGGCGTCTCCGTACATACACTACATGGGTATGAAAATACCTATTTTATGTAGAACTGAACTAAATACCTTACATAAATATAAGAATTAATATAATCTATAGGACATGCTGCTGCCCATTTTATCCTTAAAGCACAAGTTGACAATGTGTTAGGAGCATACAGGAAGGATGTAAGTGCTTAAGATTGACATGTTTATTAGGACACATCCAGTATTCGTAGTCAAAGCCCATAGCAGGAGTCAAAACACAGACAAGAAAAGATAAACTTAGTCTGTAGTCAAAATACACACAGGTAAGAACGATCGGACACATGCTTTAGAAAGCTTAACCAATGAGAAGACAGGAATGGTATCAAAACTGTTGGGCTGTAAATATACAAGCAAAAAAATGGAATGGTCTTGTTAGTATCATTGCTTTTAAAAAAAAAACAATCTGAGTAGATATCATCTTAATCTGAGATCTGCTTATCTCTATGATCATCGTTATGGGGTAAAATAAAGATTTAAATTAAGCATAGCAATTGAGTGCTCAGCTACCGTATCCTTCACTGTAGCCACATTTTCAAATTAGCAAAAATACTGGCCTTAAGTACTAAATTAAAAAACTGAAAAACTAGCCCACAGGGGAAATGGTGGCTTAGTGGTTAGCTCATTTGCTTTGCACCTCTGGGATTGGGGATTCAATTCTCACCTCCTCCCTGTTTCCTCCAGGTATCCCATGTTTCCTTCCCCAGTCTACAGACTTATGCTGTAGGCTGATTGGCATCTCTGAATTGTCTGTAGTGTGTGAAAGAGTTGTGATGAGTTGGCAAAACATCCAGGGTGTTCTCCATCTTGTGCCCCAAGTCCCCCTGGGCAAGACTTCAGGCTCCTTGGGACCATGCATAGGAACAGCGCTATAGAAAATGGATGGATGGAATGGAAATTAGCCCACATCTGACTGTGTGATTTCTTGAGTATCTTCTGCTATTGTTAAATTGTAAGCATAATATGAAATACTAGGACAGCATAAGTATTCAATTTTAAACTGGAATATAAACAGAGGATTTTATAAAATCATAATGCAGCATGTTAGTCTCAGTCTGGAGTCAGGAAAAGGAAAGAGAACTTTCACTATCTCCTTACCAACATCTCCCCTTACACCCATTCCTCTCCACCTTATTATTCCACATTTCAGGTGTTTAATTTTTCATACCTCTCAAGATGTGGAATATTTCATAGGAGAAGAATATTCTCTGTGATAATGATGATGATGAAGATATTCTCTAGTTAATGACATACTTCCCCAACAAGACACTTTTCCAGGTTGTTTAACCATAGGAGGTTCCATAGTGGGTATTTATTGTGGCATTACCTGTTATAACACAACCTTGGGTCAACAAAAATCACCTACAAAATTTAGTGTTTCATCAACACTAATTAAAAATTGACATCTTTTGGAAACAGGGTGCTTGTTGGAATAAGACTCTATAAGTGTTTATGTAGGTTTATGTCAGTTGTCATGCGGGGTTTTATGAAAGATTTAAATATTGTAGAAAAATGTAGACAAATTTCCACTTTCGGCTATATTTCATTTCCGGATCTGGTGTACGCTGCTTCTGCTTGTTCTTTATCCTTTATGTGCTATTCTTTGTTAACGACTGTCATGTCATTGTCTTATCACATTGTGTTTTCCTTTTTGTTCTAGCCTTTTGATTAATTTGTCATTTTATACATCATTGAGTACAATCTTGATTATTTAATACATGTTGTATTGTTATGTATGTTTTTATGTTCTGGTTATTAGGAGCTCCTGGTATAGTTTTATGCCTGACCACTAGAGGGAGTGCTGGCAGATGTTCCATTATCAACTGCTTTGCTATTATTGTTCCCACATGGGTTGTGTTGTGCCGTGCCCTTTCCTACTGTTGTGGTTTCCTTGTTTACCTTGATGTGCTGGTCTATATATTCCTTTCTTGTTATCACTGTTCTTGTCAGTCATTTCTGTGTTTGAGCCATAAGCTATTGTGTCTGAGCTTTTGTGTTATAGTCAAATATTGTTTCTGTTGCTATAGTTGTTTGATGCGAGATTTGTTAGTCTTCATCCTGTTAATGTAGTGCTTTCACTTTATCCTGCATGTGGGTCTGATCTGCGGTACAAGGGTGATAGGGACTACCGCAGAGATCCGGGTTTGGTCATCGCTTCCGGCGGCCTCTCCCGAATGTTACACTGGGCTTCTTGTGACCAAGAATATGGATTATTTTATTATAACTTGATATTGAGTATATGTGTTTAGACTTTGATGACAATTTATGGCTTTATCTTAATTTTTATCATCGATTTTTTATTATTTATTTATTTCTGAATAATATATATTTTTTCTAAATAATGTGACAAACATACACAATGGGCTTTCCACATGTCTCTTCTTTCTGTTGCTATCTGTTTTGGTCACCCCTCCACACACCGTCTCTGAGAGCCTTTGGCTGCCGTCACAGATAATACGGAGGATTACGTCTCTCCCACACTTCTCTATCTCCTTCTGTTCCTTTTATTCCACCATTTGCATAATCGAACAGTGGATAGTGTTACCTGTGTCCAGTTAATATTGTATGCCTGTCAGAATGCTCAGTATCTCTCAGTCGCACATGAATACCTGCATATGATTATTAAAATAAAATAATACAGTGCCTCTCAGCAGCAGAGCAGACTCTTTTATCTCTGTCTGTAACCTGGAAGAGCCTATAAAGTGCTAGGTTTGATTGATCAGGGGATGTGAAATACTCTGACGAGAGAGAGAGAGAGAGAGAGAGAGAGAGAGAGAGAGAGAGAGAGAGAGAGAGAGTCCTAATCTACTGCTTTTCAACCCTAGGTCACCAAACTCGCAGGTTGATGAGGATTAAAATTGTCTCATTAGTCTCATCAATCAATATTGTGCTGCTGCTTATAATCTTGGACTAAGATAGACTCATAACACATTTTCAGTTTAGTTTTCTGACCTAGACGTTTTTTTTTTTTATCCCTCTTTCTTTCTTTTATCTTAACATTAAAGTATTCACATTAATGGAATCTCAGTATCTTAGAGTTTGAGAACATTTGTACCAGAGTTCAGTTAGTTGCAGCTGAACTTTAGATGACCTAATCAACTCTGAGTCAAAGGAAAATCCTTTACATATCCTTTGTACCTTTTTAAAAACTTCGATTTTAGAAGTTTAAAAAGTCATTTAATCTGCAGTTTAATAAGTAGGTACCAATGGTTAGTTTAAGTCCCTTTTTACAATTAAATTATAAGTGAAAAACATAAAAAAAGTCCCATTTCCTGTCTGAACAGAGCTACTGTATACGGGTGTATAAGATGACATAATGATTGACAGTAGAGTCTCTCCAGTAGTGCAAACTCAGCAGAGTTCCCAGTGTTTTTGTTTTCACATTGTGGTTTCTCAACATATTGTGCGGTGGAATATACAGTATAGTGGTACATGTAAAGAGTGTGTTTAGAGTCTATTTGGGACTTTACAGGTACACTGATAAGATTAGCTTTACTGTCCTCACATTTAAAAGCTGACTATCGCAGAGTGACTATAGGCCTAATAGTTTACTTAATAGCCCTTAAGAATCATGATCTTTGTTCATTAACCTTGCAGTGTACTGTATCTCTGTGACAAGAGTTTATCATTCAAACCTAAAATAGTTCAGGATTTCCAATATTTGCACATGTACATAATTTCAGTATTATCAAAAAATGATAGATAGATAGATAGATAGATAGATAGATAGATAGATAGATAGATAGATAGATAGATAGATAGATAGATAGATAGATAGATAAACTCTCATGAACAATACACATACTGCAGTGGCAGGATTTGAAGCCAGAGACCAAGTTTGCAAGTTTATTGGTAGCATCACTGTGTCATTATTTAGTAGGAAAAACAAATTACTGAATTAAAAGTAATTTTTTCTGTCTTTCTTTCCCTTTTTTCAAGATAGGATTTGTAAAGCTGTTGTTGTGACCACATATATGTGGTTGCGATTGTTTTAAACTCTCTCCAAGTGTAACAAATTTTTTTATAATTTTAAACAGGCTTGCAGCAAAGCAAGATTTATGAGCGCCAAACTGAGTAATGACAGCACTACAGTGTCATACATCCCTAAACACAATTTTGGGTCCAATCTCGTCTTAGGGGATGACAATTAACCTGTTATGCTCCTTTACATATGCGAAGATTATGAATGTTTCTCCAGTTACTTCAGATAAAAACAATGTACTGTAAAATGATTAAGCTGGTTATATGGTGTGGAAGTGTGGAGTTTAAGATCTTGCTGTTGTTTGACTTGATGTGATTGCAGCTATGAATAATGCATTTGCATTTTCATAAGATGCTATTCATATTTTCTTTAATGTTTCATTGACCTAGGAAAAAGAGAGCAATAGCAAGAAATTTATCTAACAGACAAGAACTCGCTCTGAATTAATCTGACATCATTTCCCTAATTATGTTAGCATGAACAACGATCAGTCGAGTGGATAGAAATTTAAAGAGTTAAACCTGTATTAAAGTGATGGAGGAAGTGCAAGCGAGGGAGAGGATATGTTAAGCTTGCTGCATCTTCTTCATTATTGAGTGTTTGGGGCTGACTCAACCCCTTTTGTGTGATAGGAGTGCTAGCATTGTGCTAACCATGCATACATTAATCACTGCACCAATTTATTTTATAATATGACAAGCTGCTGTACTGCCAAAAATGGGCCAACAAGGTGTATTAAATGGATTTGTGTAATTAATGAAGACAATGCTGGGACTTTCTCTTTATTAGCTTATGTTTTCTGAATACACGTTCTACTCTAAATACTCCTACTTTCACACCCTACTACTGTAAACATAACACAAATATACTTCAGTAGAGTTTTTTTTCGAGATGCTAGGAGGTTTGTACCGTATTCCCATAGTCCTGTTGCATCATTTCAGAATAATATGTTTGAATAACCAAAAATGAAATGCTGATCAATAGCCTCTTTAATCTGTGGGTTTTTTTTTCTCTTCAAAATACTGGCCTTGTATTTTTACTTAAACTAGATTTCCATTAATTAAAGGTATAGCTGTCTTACCAACTGACCCAAAATATCCAAGTGTTTCAATAAGCTTATTTCATGTTACAGCCTTTACAGTATATACAGCCCCTATATTCCACCAGCCATCCATAACCTTTATCAACACTCCTACCTCTCCCTGTTGTCCAGATCACAACCAAGGGGTGGGTTTAGATCAAAGCAGGAAAGCAAATCTGTTTCTGAAGTTTGTTCCATTCTCGCATAATTTGTTATAATTCATTTGTAAAGGTTATTTACAGTAACACAATGTATGGGATTCAGTCATAAACAAAGCTGCAGTAGTGCCTATGGGGCAGTAGCATTATTACTAGACTGTTAGACTATGACTGAGTAGGTTAATATTAATCTGTTAGCCTTCAGTGAACCTGAGCCAAGTGAATATTTTAATAAGGTGTAATTAGGCTAGATCCGGACACAGTAGGGAAGAGACGGTTTGCTAGTATGAAAGTGCTTTATTTTCTAACCCTTGAACTCCAGGTGCTATATAGACTAAACATATAGTATATTATTTTAAAATATAAATAAATAAATAAAAAAGTTTAATGTATTATTTTGTCTGAACAAATGTTTATTGTTTTGTCTGCTGTAGTGTATTCAGAGGTTTTGGACATGACTGTTTAACAGAGGCGAGGTTTGTCAATAGCATAAATAATAATACAACACAATGATGTAAATCATAATGATGAAATCTTGACTATAATTTGATTCGGTTGAATTGATTTTGAATAATTTAGAGTGTTATATTTAAAAAATGCATTACCTATCAGCAATATTCAGAGTGGGGACTTAAGTCCAAAAGTTACATAAAGAATTTTTCTTCCGGTCCTACTTAAATCGAATTGGGCTTCTGTTTTTCGGATTATGTAACAGACCTGATGAATATATGAATGTATACACCTTTGTGGTTGCCAGGTTTTACTTCAATAGAAGTAGTAGTGTCCGTCACCTTTTAACAAAAAAAAAAAAAGGAATAGAAAATTTGGACTGAAGAAAGCAATAGAACAGGAGACCATTTAAAATAATTTAAGTCAATCCATCTGATTAAATCTAATATTTAGTATCTAATATGAAACAGTTTTGTAGATATTTGTGTGGAGTAATGGGAAATCCCAACAAAAGTTTATCTAAAGGCACAAAAAAGATCATGTTTAGTTACTGTCAATAATCTATAAAGGCACGGAAGTTAAAAAAAAAATTATAATACGGATTGAAAGACTTCGAAATAGACCCCAGATTCTTGACCAAGATGGTGGAGCATGCACAACACACATTAGTAACAATAGGACTTTCACTTTCAATCTTGTATAGCTTATAAAATAGCACTTGATCCAGCACAATCTTTTATTTAATATATATTATACACTCACAAGTATTTATACAGAAGCCATGATATGTGATAGTCAGAGGCCAAAAAAATGCCTGTTTATTTTTGTCCACATTCAACATTGAATGTCATTATCATGTCACACTCTGAAGTGGTGCTTAATGACTCATATAAAAGTATACATTCTAATTTCATTTTTAAGAATTTGTTTTTCATTGATATTTCTATTCTTACCTAACTCGCTAGGTGGAAATATATTCATAGAAAATATTTTTTTGTTACACAAATGTTAATATGCTCAAAGTATGTGGTGATATCAAACCCTATTGTGCAAGTGCAAGTTGTAATGTAATGTAAAATGTAAAGTGTAAGCATGTATAATGTGAAAGTGTTTTCTTTAACCACTGAATAACCGTGAAAGGTTATTCGATAGAGGTGTAAACAAGCGTCTCGTACTGAAAGTCTGACTCATTTTACTGTATATCAGACTTGTAGCCATAAATTAATATAAATTTTTTACCTGGATTGAAATTTAGTATAAAAATGTCCTTTTCCCAGGTTTAACGGAACACTAGTGTATTGGTAAAAAAGGGGTAATAAGGAAATTTTGAATGGCAGGATGCTCAGGGTCAGCATTTGTGCCAGCAGCTAAAGCTTGTCTATGTCTATACCAAGCTGGGAATCGTCATGGTAACGAAAGTACAATTTACACATCAGTGAAGATTAGAAATGACATGCGGAAAGGTTGGGAGCCATTACATACATACACACACACACACACTCACACACACACACACACACAAATGCATTACATGTATTTCTGCAGAGCTGGGTGAGTATGTGGGAGTTTATATATGTATCTAAACCATCAAAAGCCATTTTCACAGATGTGTGCTGAGTGGAATGTGGGAATTGGATTGTGGAATGTTTGTGGGTCTGAACACCACGTACATACAAGACACACTCCTGCCAAAATGATATGCGTTAGCCTTTGCCTTGTTGGCTCTGCATAGGACTAAGAAGCAATCATGTTATCCCAGGGGGATTGTGGGAAATCCTTGCAAATTTGTGTGAATCCAGTAAGAAGGAGAAGAGTAGACCATGAGGGAGAGGAGGCGAAAAACATAGCGTTTATCTAGTTATTTCTATTACTTTCTATATAAACTAAACCACTGCAGAACCATCTGTTCTGAATGGAAATATGCCTCGAGGTCTCGGAGTACATTTTGGTATCTGCGTAGGGAGAAAATTTGTCTTCTAATATGAAAAATATCAGACTGACAGATTTCGTTAACTGCTTACCTAATAACTTTCCATTTTACTTGCCAACTGTGAATTTCAGATCCAGACGTTTTTTGGTAATTCAGCAGCAAGGAGAATTCAGTGACAGGTTATTCTGTGAAGAGCCCTGCAGCTTTCAGAGAAATTGCCCTCTCTCTCTCTCTCTCTCTCTCTCTCTCTCTCTCTCTCTCTCTCTCTCTCTCTCTCTCTCTCTCTCTCTCTCTCTCTCTTTCCCTCCATGATCTAAGTACAGGTCTATTTTCTGTATGCTGCATAAGGCAGTCTGTAGAGCCATTTTGATTCAGACTACTCAAAAATTATACCTACCAAGAGAGAAAAAGAGATGAAAAGACAGGAACTATATGAAATAATGATAAATTGTAGTCTCTGGTGATCTCGGTTAATATGGAAAGAAGAAGAAATGAAGTGAAATGCAATCATAACACAGTGTACATGTACATTAAACAGGGCTTGTCATTTCAGCAGGACAGGTTTTCTAGTTTTATATTTAAACTATAAGATCAAGAAAGACTTATTAATAAATTGTAATTGAATTTAGTAAATTTTTAAATAATAAAAATAATTTATGGATGTGTCAAATGGCATTTGGTTCCAATTTAGAGATACCACATTAGAGTCAAATAAATAAATATATTATTATTTTCTATGCCTTATATTCTTCTTCTTCTTCTTCTTCTTCTTCTTCTTCTTCTTCTTCTTCTTCTTCTTCTTCTTCTTCCTGTTGACATTACTTATGTTTTCTTAATTTAGACTACTAAATGTAATCAGATAATAATAATAATAATAATAATAATAATAATAATAATAATAATAATAATAATAGCAAAAAAATCATCATCATGATTGTGATAATAAATTTTATAAGGATCCTTTCTGACCTTTTATGTATGTGAGTAGAGGTTGTTTGTATGAACTGATAGAGCAACAGGATGTACTAAAGTTGAGGTGGCGAGACCCAAGGCCTGAACAAGCTTAGTCAGGCCTTGGTAAGGTTCTCAGACTCAAGCATGCACCTTGCTTGGTCAGGCTTTGCATTGTACTGTAGCAAATGATTGTCATTGTTCCCTTACACAGAGTTGGTTCCTAAATCTTTGTGTTAAGAAAGATGTCTATAAAAACTCAGTGTTACAAATGAGATTCATTAAAATTTACCTTATGCTAATCAATTCTTTCAACAATTTAAAACAAAATTTGGATCAAAATCTGAAAGTTGTGTGTGTGTGATGACTGAGATGTGAAGTGAACCTTAGTTTTTAGCAAGATTAGCCTCATATCTTGTGCTAACTTCATAAGTTCAGACACAATCATGTAAATAAAATATTATATACAATATTACAATATTATATACAATATTATATTATATTATATTATATTATATTATATTATATATAATATATATATATATATATAATATAATATATAATATATATATATATAATATATAATATATATATATATATATAACTTTATTATTATTTATATATGTATGTATTATTTTTTATTTATTTATTTTCAAAACTATGGTTTAAATTTGTTTTTTTTGTTTTGGTTTTTTTCTTTACACTGAAGCAGCTCCGTGTCACTAATAACATTGTGTATTTATTAGTGTATTTATGCACAATGTATTTGCATTGTATCTTCTTCCACCGCTGATGAACAAGGTGATTGTGCTTTCTGTCATGAGGACGCTGTCTTTTCAGTGTAAGCTCATCACGTCTGTCTCAGTCATCCTGTTGCACAGTGGAAGACAATGAGATGTCACCTAGCTTCCATGACTGACACCCAGGTCAAAAAAACACACTCCCACACACATACACACACAAGCCGCTTACCTGAGAGGGTCTTCAGCTGTCAAACAGGCTGTACACAAGCTGACAGCATCCTTCACATCAACACCCACACACCAACACACACATACACACAGAGCAGCTGAACAGGAAAAACGAGCTTCAATGACAAGATTCAATGACACATCGTCTAGCTTCTTATGTCCAGCTCCGCGGTGTTAAATATGACAAGGTGACTTTGCAATGACAACTCTCTCTTTTATGACATTTCATAGCAAGAGGGCTTTCATGTTGGTGGTTAGCTACAAGCCAACATTCATAATAATTGCTTAGAACGCTAAGGATTTGTTTACTCATCCTTGTTGCTTGTGTCTTTTGTCCATATTGTAAATTATAATGTACTGTAAATAACCAAATCCGTGTTATTTCAGTCATATCAGTCATAACATTTGCTTATATATCAATTGTACCGTGTCTCTTTTTTTTAATAGTAACAAATTCGGTGCTAAATAATATGCTGCACTTTGCTAGCAAGCATGTACTGTAGGCTGTGAATTAAAAAATGTCCTGCTACTTGTGTGAATACACAGACAGATTTGTTTGAATTTGATTTGGATATTAAGTAGTAAGATAATAACAAATGTTTGTTTAGAATTTTTTCAGATTTAAATTAGATTCGATTATATTGCAGTATTGCGGTTCAAGGTTGTTGTTCGTGGCCCATCCAAAAGGTTAAGATATCCTCGCATGGGGAAAAAGTGTACAAATAATAAATACCTATTTATTAATGTATAAAAATTATCATTTTAAGGCATTCATCTATTGCTTGTATCTTTAACAATTGTTTTTTTATGTCCCAAAATACTGGAAATAGTTATAAATAAATCAATATAAACAAACAAACAAACAAACAAACAAATAAATATTTTAAATTCTATACCAAAATTGTATTTTGTTTATAATTTTTTATATGCTCATATTGCCTTGAAATACCAAAATAAATTGTCATAATACTTTACATTAACATATTTCAACAAATCTTTAGGGTTTTTACATGTAACTCTAGTAGCTACTTAATCTAATGTTTGTGTTTTATTGGAATTTTATCTGACAATATACACTTTAGGTCCAACAGGTATGTGGACACCTAACCATCACACCTACAGTATATGTCCTTCTTCCCCATACTGTTACACACCCCAAAATCTGGGTGCACGAAATTGTCTAGAATGTAATTTGTATGTTATAGCATTACAATTTCCCTTGACTGGAACTAAGAAGCCCAAACCTCTTTCAGCATGACAAGATCCCTGTGTACAAAGCAAGCTTCACTTAGACTGGTGTGAAAGAACATGACCCCTGACCCCAACTCCACTGACATGAACTGGAACACTGACCAGACCCAGACCTCACTGACCAGAGTCAGACCTCACTAATGCATTTGTGTCTGAATGAACAAAAACAAATCCCCACAACCAACATCTATTGGGAAGCCATCTGGGAAGACTGGAGGTTATTAGAACAGCAAAGGGGAATAAATCTTGAATGGGATGTTTATCAATAGGTATATGTGGTGCGATGGTTCGTAACCTTTTGGACATAGTTTGAATGGGGCAGCTGGTATAAATGTGCAAGGCCAGTCTTTAAAAAAATAATAAAAACAATAATAATAATGTTTTACAATTTAGTAATTTAGATTCTATTTTTATATATGGCTGAAATCTGCAGTAAATAGATAGCACAGTGTGACAATTATAGTCAAAGGTCTAATAAAATAATACATGTAAACATTTAATAACTAGCAATGTTAGCTTCAATAACAATAAAATGCCACATCATGAACCGATCATGTGAGTGCCGTAGTCATAAAGTAAGTGATAGAAAAAGGAAAAGAGTGGATGCATTTACAGTCTGATAGATTTTAGGATTCACACTTTTGTTGCCAGCTTCTCAGCTTCTGTGCTGATTTTCCCAATTATAAGCCACTACGAGCTGAGTGAAGGTGTCAGCAATCATCTTACCCTCAGCCGGAGTAAATGAGCTCTTCACTATACAGGCTTCCCTGCTGGTAGAAAGACATCCTTATGACAGTGGTGTGATTGCCCAGCATGAGCTGATTGGCTTCGTTGTGAGATGAAAATGATATTTTTATGGACTTTAGGAGTTAAATTGTGTCTCCATGCGATGGAAAGTGAATTTGTGTCATTAGTTGTACATGAGGAAGGATGGTATGCTTTGGGGAAAAAAGCAAAGTGGATCCATGAGTGTGTTTGCTTTACAATATTATCATAAGGTTCTTTTGACTTTGTATTTTTTTTCATGATAATAATAGAGTATCTTATTTTTTATGCATTAGAGGCTACTTAAATGCACAAGGATCACTTCTCCACTCAACTCATCTTTATTAAAACTACCAAAGCGCTCTCTCTCTCTCTCCTCTCTCTCTTTCTCTTTCTCTCTCTCTCTCTCTCTCTCTCTCTCTCTCTCTCTCTCTCTCTCTCTCTCTCTCTCTCTCACAGTACAATCTTGTCTTGAGTTCATTTAACATACTGCAATACTACAGTTTAACCATATCTTAAAATAAATAACTACATTTCTGAATTCCCCACCAAAATAGATTAAATAAACAAATATTTCTTACCTGGGGATTTTAGTGGAAAATGATCGCCCAAACCAAAATGATTATTGTGAGCTACAAAATCGGCTAAACTGACCGGTTTCTGGTGGCATATTTTACAGGAAGCGTAGATCACAGAGGTGCAGGGATCATGATGAATGAAAGATAATAACTATTATCAGAGGTGGCAAAAGTACACACATCATTTACTCAAGTAGAAGTACAGATACTCATTTTTTAAAAGACTCCAGTAAAAGTAGAAGTAGTGACTACACTCTTTTACTCAAGTTAAAGTAAAGAAGTATGGGCTCTGACATGTACTTAAGTAAAAAGTCGTAGTTCATTCTGTTCATAATATTCTGTAATGAAAGAGTGTTGGTGATAGAACTGAACAAATGTTTATTGTTCACTCTTAAATGTACATTGAAAATTGACAGCAGATAAAAACTTGTGCTCCAGGTCCCATATTCATATATTTAAGGCTTAATGTAGCTCTTAAAGGTATAGTTCATCCAAAAATGAAAATTTTGTTATTTTTCAAAATATCATCTTTTGTGATGATGACTCATACAGTTTTGGAGCAAATTGAGGTTGAGGAAATAACACGATTTTCATTTTTGAGTGAACTATACCTTTAAGAGCTACATTTAGCCTTAAATGTTATATGAATATGGGACCCGGAGCACAGGATTTATCAGCTGACTGTCTTTTGTTGCTTACAATAAATTTGAATGTTGATAACACATAAGCAGTCTTTAATAATGCTCTAAATTACATGTAGATGCATATTTTATGCATTAGTGAGTGCGGTGGTGCCTATGGGGTGTCGCTCTCGGATGGGTGAGTATGAGGCGGGGGGGGGGGGGGGGCACAGTATACTCACTACAAAAAACTAGGCCACTGGTGTTCGGTAGGGGTGAGATCAGAAAACAACCACATATAGCAGGAAAGGTCAGGTGACCAAATACTTTTGGAAATATAATGTATACCAAGTGACTCACCAAGGCCATATCGCAAACGGTAGGGAGATTCCAGCTCTGTCCTTTAAAACAACTCAAAATTATTGTGATGTTTTACAAATGACAAAATTAATGTTAATTAAATTAAGCACTTCGTGTTTTTTGGGTTGACACCAGGGGCGGTTCTAGGATTTCATCTTCATTCTCAGTGAGAATTTAAAACAAGAAGAGTTTTATATTATATATTATATGACAACTCTGGTAATAAGAATAGTGACATTTCACTGCTTTTGGTTGCCGTCTTTGCGTCTTTCAGCCGATTAACGTTATAGATAAACGCCTCCAGCTCTGACTGAGCGTGCACGCTGCACGTACCTGTGCTTTTCCGTTCAAATAAAGCAGACAGTTGAAGACGCACTTCTGAAAGACTACAACGCACACGTGTAAAAGCAAAGTTAAAAAAAAATCACTCTTGGATCAAACTGATAAATAATTTTCTTTCCCATCAAAGACATGTCCTGCATGTAAGAATTAATTTTTATTTTTACTCCATTATCCTTCCCACCTCTGACAATTATAATTTGGTAGTTTAAATCTATATCAGTTAAAGCAGGCTGGGCTTTGGAATCAGGATGATGAATCAGGTACTGTAACGAGAGGCGATCATGTGATCCTATTGCTCTGTATATATGCAATGCACAGATTGAGGCCTTTAATGTAGACACAGTGCTGTAGAATGCTGACATTGCATATTCCATTATTCCACTGAAAAAATAGTGTTTACAAAGCATTTGTAGTTTAAAATGTATAAATAATAAATACACATAATATTCCATATCTTGACATACGGATGTATTTATTTAGTGTTGATAACCTGCATGAATTTATCAAAATTTAGCTCACTTTGTTAGCCTTACACACACGCGCATGCATACACACACACAGCCACTGAAAGGTGCACAGTACTGTAGGCTCAAATAATCTTACTCGGTGTGACGCGCACACACACACGCACACACACACACACACTCACGCACAGCCACAGACATTAGCACAGGTAATGTAGGCTCAAATAATCGTACTCACTAACACAAGCACGTACGCAACCAACCCCCCCCCCCCCTCCCAAACACACGCACACACACACACACACACACACACACACAGAGCCACAGACAGTCGCACAGGTAATGTAGGCTCAAATAATCTCACTTACTGACACACACAGACACTCTTGCACAGAGAGTGTTGATGTGTGCTGGTAGGGTGTTCGTGTGTGAAGTATGTACAGGATGATGGATAGCAGACATTAGATCCACTGGAGACTGATGCTGCTAACGATTAAAGACCTCAGCCATTCAGCTGGAGGAAAAAGAGGAGTGGAAAAGTCAGAGAAGTGGAACCTGCAGGCTACAGGTCTTTGTTAACATACACACACACAAACACTACACTTGTTTTCGCTGTTTCTTTTGCTCAGTCGTGTGTGTGTGTGTGTGTGTGTGTGTGTGTGTGTGTGTGTGTGTGTGCCTTTATAACAATATAATTAGATAGCTTGTGTAATAACAATGTAAATACATAGTGTGTGTAATAACAATGTAATTACATGGGCTGTGTAATAATGTAATTTCATGGCGTGTGTAATAACAATGTAATTTCGTAGCATGTGTAATAACAATGTAATTACATACCGTGTGTAATAATGTAATTACATAGACTGTGTAATAACTATGTAATTACGTAGGCTGTGCAAATACAATGTAATTACATAGGCTGTGCAATTACAATGTCATTACGTAGGCTGTGTAGTAACAATGTAATTACATAGCTTGTGTAATAATAATGTAATTACAACAATGAAATTTTGTAGCGTGTGTAAAAACAATGTAATTACATAGGCTGTGTAATAATGCAATTACATAGCGTGTGTAATAATGTAATTCGTAGAATGTGTAATAACAATGTAAATACATAGGCTGTGTAATAACAATGTAAATACATAGCGTGTGTAATAACAATGTAATTACATAGGCTGTGTAATTACAATGTAAATACATAGCATGTGTAATAACAATGTAATTACATAGCGTGTGTAATAACAATGTAGTTACATAGCGTGTGTAATCACAATGTAATTACATAGTGTGTGTAATAATGTAGGTCAAACTCAAATAAAAAAACTCAAAACTTTAACTTTAATTATCTCCAATCTGATCATTTTAATCTGATGTGCAGAATCACTGGCTGATGTTTCAATAAATGTAAATTTAAAAAAGAAATAAAAAGCAAACAGGGATATACATATACTACATACTGCACATGCTCCACTGACCCCACCATTTATTACAAAACATAAATGGCTTCTTTACATGCATTAAAAACATCATCATTATTTTTGAGTGCATCATTCATTCAATGGAGCGCTCATTACTGAAGACCCCAGAAAAGTAAAATAACATTCATTAGACATGTAAATAAAAATATAATGGTAACGTCACACATCAATGAATTTTAGCATTAGCATTTAGCATTTAAAAAAAAAAAAAAAAGGAACAACATTTATGTCCTGTTTTTATTTTTGACATGTTGCAGTTTTCATTAATGAATCATACAAATTCATGAATGAAATAAAACCTTAACATTAGATGAACTCTGTCACTAGGACATAACTGTATTTTACTAATAATTCAACATATTGTACAATACAGAATAATTCTTTCTTTTTTTCTTTCTTTCTTTCTTTCTTTCTTTCTTTCTTTCTTTCTTTCTTTCTTTCTTTCTTTCTTTCTCTCTCTTTCTCTCTCTTCTTTCTTCCCTCATTTGTCTAATTCAGTCTGCTGATGTCCATTCATTTCTTTCTTTCTTTCTTTCTTTCTTTCTTTCTTTCTTTCTTTCTTTCTTTCTTTCTTTCTTTCTTTCTTTCTTTCTGTTTTCAGTGGAGTGTAATGCCATTTTGATCGCCTCATCTATTCTGTAACAGGCAACAGTAGTATAGTGATGATTGCCAGTCATTCAAACAAGCACGTGTGAGTGCGATGCAAATCTGCACTGATTCATTCTCCATGTCTGCACCTTCATCATTTATCCATGCAGAATAAGATAGAGAGAGAAAGAAAAAAAAAGAGAGAGCAAGAGGGGGAGAGAGAGGGAGATAGAGTTTGCATGTATCCAATCTGCAAGGAACTAGACAAGTGCTCTACTGGAATGGCATAAAGAGTCTCTCTCTTCCTTCTGTGTGTGTGTGTGTGTGTGTGTGTGTGTGTGTGTGTGTGTGTGTGTGTTTGTGTGTGTGTGTGTGTGTGTGTGTGTGTGTGTGTGTGAGAGAGAGTGAGTGTGATGACTCCTTTTTGACTCTTTGATTGTAGAGATGAATGAAGGTCGCATAGGCAGTGTATTGAAATGCGGTAACATTACTAGAATGCTTTTCTGTGATTTAGCTCTACAGCAGTCTGGAACAATAGAAGACAAGGGCAGTTTGAGGCAGTTCTGTAATCAGCGAGGCTTTTGAATTTCATATATGTACAGCAAAAGAACATTTCTTTCACTTTATATATTCCTAATCATGACACCGCTACTGCACCACTATTACATTCTTTTATCTGGTTAATGAAACAGTATGAATTAGGCTCTTGAGGTAGATTGAAACTATGTGATAAATGATTTTGTAAACTCTTGGAAGTGTTTTGACTGGAAATGTGATGTTTTGACTTCAAGGTTGCATGTTTATTTATTTATTTTTTTATACTTTTTGAATGTTAGCACAAATATTAGCCTGCCTTTATCTACAAGAGTTTAAAAAATGCTTCTTATAAGAATCCTTCTTTTCATAAAACTGTTACACTAGCGTACTAGTGCTGTAACCTCATGGCAGTTCACATAGTTTCTTTTGATAGAAGGCTCTTGATTGTGTGAATACATTCAACAATCTACACAACAGACTAAGGTATTCATTATAAAGTGTGCTTATATTACATCATCACTTTTTTCCTCACCTGAAAATTAGCTTTGTCATTATTTTGAAGGGACGCATCATGGATTAAAAAAATGAAGAATAAAACACTTCTTTTAAGTACAGTGTAAAATAAAACCCTGCAGGGCCTTACATGACTCTGACACAAATGTTAATTCAATTAAACATGCAAAGCTTATTAATAAACAAACAAACAAACAAACATACAAATAAATAACATTAAAAATAAAATTATATATATATATGTTTCTTTAGAAATTAACAAGAAAATACAAAAAATATTAAGGATATTAAAAATGTATTCTATAAAGGCTCCACTTTGTCAAAATGGTATTCAAATTCTGTCAGTACATTTCTGTAACTTACTAGTTGGTAGCAGCTTATATATTTTATGATATTTTCTAATTTACTGAATTTCTGTTTTACATTATTGTACGGAAGGTAAATACATTAAAGGCTTGTTATGTTAAAATCTAAAAACTTCAAAATTTCTAGCAAAGGACAAACCTACATTACCACTTGTACACTTATCATGGGGCCCTGTAGGTTCTGCCTCCCAGTGGATGAGGGTAGTGTTAATATCGGAAAGAACCAGAAGCCTTCTTAACGACATGTCCGAATAAAATTTGCAGTATAAATAAAGACAGAAACTAAAGATGTTCTCTAATTATATTTGAAATGTAGCAGTGGTCCTTTGCCTCTTATGCCTTCGAGTTACTTTAGAAAAGTACTTTTGCACTTTGCGGTCTAGATAGTGTTCAAATTTGTGATAAGTCTTCCTTTATCTGCATTCTCACTCTCTTATTCTCTTCCCCACACACACTCACAGCAGAGAGAGTTCTAGTCTGCTTATCTCCTGCTGAACCTTAATTAACAGTAAGACCAGGCTATTACAGGCCAATATCCCTTGTCACAGAGGCACAAAGCCTGCCCCCTCCTGCCTTTCATGCCACTGCCCCCAAACTCGCACCAGGCGGCCACAAAAGAGCAGCTCATCTCTGAGAGACAAGGCTTGCTCGGATAACACTATTCTGTTCTGTAATTGCTTTGTGTCTCCTGAGAGGGGACCCGAATCAGACAAGTTTTCTGCATGCGACTAGGGGACTAGCAACCTCAAAATGTACAGAAGAATTCTAACCTGACCCTAGCAATCTGTCTAGAAATTATATCCATTTAATACAATCCCAACTTTGTTCTCAAGTGAACTTGCCTTTAACAACCTGATTGAGAATGAATTTATTTAATTATGATTAAAGTATTAAAAATGAGCCAAAAGAGCCAAAAAGCAGAACTATAAATTTCGAACAGGTAGAGATACATAACCTGGTGTGTAACGCAAGTACTGTATATTTGAAACAATTATACTGTTGTTATAATAGTCGTTATGTAGCTGAGATGAAACTGCTTAGTCAAATCAAATTTTATTTATAAATCACATTTAAAGACAATTAGTTGCTGTATGTATCATCATATAACGTTACATTAACTAACATCATAAGATGCTAAAGCTAAAGATAGAGCAGACCTTACATGCACCAAACCAAACAACAAAGATAGAAGTATTTTGTTGCAAGGTTGTAGCATTCTTTTATGAAAGCGAGAGTATAAAAGGTCAATAACATACTGTGGCATGAGACCAGAAAGTGCTTTGTATACATAAATAAAAGTTTTAAAAATCAATTCTGCACTTAAAAGGAAACCAGTGAAGACATGTCAAAAGAGAGGAAACACTAACCCTCTTTTTGATCCATGGTAAATATTCAGCTGTTGTATTTTGCACGAGATAAAAAGTAAGATAAGGCAGTTTGAGGAAGGCCAGAGCATAAAGAAATTTAGTTTTCCAGTAATCCAATACGTTAGCTGGGAGATTGTGTGTAATTAGCTAAATACCTTGTGGCTTAAACATCATTGAGAAACATTTAGTGTACAAACAAGAACACAATACTGTAGTGTAATCATTTATTTAATTTTTATATGGATGAACAATAAAATTTCTTCTTTAGAAAGAACACTTCTATATTTCTGAAATCATTTACAGATCAATAACATCAACAGTCAAAATGCAAAATTTGCATTGTTGATAGTAAGTGACGAATCAACTGATGCCAAATTTTTAATACTAACTATATCTGATGTTTGCTATAATAGTACATTTATGGACTATTATGGAGTGTCTGATGTGACAGAATTTTTAAACATTTCAAAACTAGTACTGAGTTCAGTAGACATTTACTACTGTACAAACAATACATGGAGTTTATGGATAACATATATAACTAAAGAGTACCTGTACTTTCCTTCCAGCTCGCTATACCGATGCTTCCAGACTGTAGAATATTTTCAGAGTGAAAATATCCCGTAAGTTGTTGATTGGTCGAGACTTCCTGTGTTGCCTTTTTTCAGTGCTTATCCAGATATAATCGATGATGACTAGCTAGCAGACAGACAGATTTATCAGTAGGTTTGAACATAAATCTTTTAACAGCAAAATACAAGCATAGTAATAGAATAAAGTGACAATTTTTACTTATTTTATAAAATTTGTATAATCGGGTCAGAACTGTCATTGAAGCTGTCATGTGCTGTCATAATTTGGCAGAAAACACTCAGAATTTTAAAGAAGGTGGTTCTCTTGTCTTCTGTCTTCAACATACTTTTCTATCTTGGCAGAATCCAGCCCAACTGACAGATACATGTATAATAGTGTGTCATCAGCATAAGCAAAAAGCAACATTATGTTTGTAAATTACATATCCAAGGGGCTGTATATAAATTACACTTTTTTAGACTCTGAAGAATCTCTGTTGCTTACAAACTGGTAATGGTCTGTCAAATAAGATGCAAACCAAGCAAAAGAACTCCATCTAACCTGTGTCTTCAAAAGCTTGTTCATTAAAATTTAATAGTGTCAAATGCTGCATTCGAGTCCATCATTACCAAAACAGATGTTCCGCTAAGGCAAGCAGTAGGGCATTTTAGTGCATTATAATGTTTTCAGAATGCAGACTGAAATACATAATTGTATAGTTATTTAAAATTGAACAAAGCTTTTTGGGGAAAAGTAGTATAAGTATATGGAATATATGGAAAATAAGTATATTTTTTTTCACAAACACATTTCATATATTCCGAGTCCTGCCTTAATTTTTTTTCATGTTTAAATTATTAGTATAGTGATTACAGATCATCATAATAATAAACTAAAATTCTATGTTTATAAATCACATCTAATTATTCTAAAATGCCCAAGAACTGCTTATAATGGCATTGTCCTGGGTGTGGCCAAGTGGAAGGTTCGAGAAAGCTGAGTGAGTGGGGCTGAGTGGTGCAGTTACAAATAAAACATATACTTGAACATTTAGCTACAGATTTCAAAATTTTTATATTTAATTTTTAATTTTTTTTCATAAAACATATGGCAAATTTCTGTCCATATTTCTTATACAGGAAATTACCTCCATAGGTGTGCAGCTCCACAGTCTGACTGGCGGCATCGCTTGTTCTTATCGGGTGCACACAGTGAGCTCGGTGAATGATCTTGTTTTATTAAAGCCAGATATTTTAGCTCCATTTCACCTCAGAGGAAGACAAGCCAGCTGTGCCAACACTTTGACATTTCCTATCACAAAGGCTTTTGAGAAGCAGTACTGTTACAATTTTAAACACCACGCGAAGTGTGTACCTGCAGTGTTGAACTCAAAGTCTTGGTTGTGAATAAGTAAGTATGAGGAATCACAGTTTCATTTGAACATGGTGTGTTATATTTAGTAGACTAACCGTTCTTGACAAAATATAGCAGTATTTGGGAAGATGCTGCTCTCAGAGGTTGCTTATTTTAGTCAATTATAAGAAAAATGATTTTGCCAATGTAAGAAATACCATAGAAATTCTAATTATTGCACCAGATATTCTAACAAAAGTGCACTCTGGCCAGAGAATAATGATCTAATTATGAAAGTGATGATTTACTTGCCTATTTTCATACTCGTGTTTGCAAGTCGTTCCCTTGTTATAATTAACCAACATCATATCTGGTAATGCTGACTTATTCTGAGCTGATAACTCAATAAGCACATTGACCTTAGCTAGCCTTATGATTCTGTGATGAACTGTGGTGTAGCTGTGTTCAGCACAACACAGCTGTCACTTATCTGAAAAAATGAACAGACTAGCATCCAATGGTAAATGAATAAATGACAGAGAGATAGGATGAACCTCCTTCTTCCTCTTCGTTTCCACCTAACTCTATCCTCGGCATCCTCTATACTCTCACACCACACTTCATATCCACATGTAACACATCCATATATCTCCTCTTTGACCTCTTGACCTGGCAGCTCCATCTCCAACATCCTTCTACCAATATAACAATCTCCTTTCTCTGTACATGTCCAAACCATCTCAATCAAGTCTCTCTGGCCTTGTCTCCAAAACAGCCAACCTGAGCTGTCCCTCTGATGTGCTCCTTCCTAATCCTGTCCATCCTCGTCACTCCTAAAGAGAACCTCAACATCCTCATCTCTGCTACCTCCATCTCTGCCTCATGTCTTTTCCTCAATGCTACGGCCTCTAACCAATACACCATACCTGGTCTCACTACTGTCTTGTACACTTTTACTTTGAACATATTACAAAACTCAGAATTTTGTTATTTCTATTTTAAAAGAAGGTTATATGAAATTATTTCTGTGTCCAAAATTTTAGATACATATATATCACCACTGTATTTTTGTGTGTGTTTGTGACTACAAATGCTAATTATAATAAGCTAATATGATATCTTTGCAAATCACTATAAATCATAAAATGCATGACTGCAACTCTTGAGTTCAGATTGAAACGTCTTGCCACTATGGCAACCTTTTGAGGGGGGTGGCCAAGTGGAAGTTTCCAGAAAGATGAGTAGGTGGAGCTCAGAGTTTCAATCACCACAAAAGACCCTCACACACCAACTCACCAACCCACCAAGCTCTTTAACAAGTTCCAACTTGGCTAGCTCCATTTTAATGACATCACCATGTAGAAACAACAGACACATTGACTAAAACTATTTAATTAGCATTAATTTAGTCTTAGTGATGTTTTGGATCGTGTGATTTCTCCTCTTTTTTTTTCGCTAGATATAAACACTCCATGATCTGTGCTTCTTCATGATCTTCTAACATTAGCTGCATCACCTAATGCTTCTTACTTATTTATTTCTGTCATGTTGTTGGCACAGCTGAACATTCTTAAAGGCTTAGTTTGAATCTGTATGCTGTGTTGTATAGACAAAATGCCTTGTGCGCTTACACCGTAGCTACAGGAATGAGACGAGTGGGTGGCAGTTGAATGCTGTGATGGACATAGAAGGCCGCTGGGTTTTGCTAAAACACATACTTTTTACAGCAACATGAATGTCTTATGTAACACTTTGTCTATTTCTCTCTCTCTCTCTCTCTCTCTCTCTCTCTCTCTCTCTCTCTCTCTTACACACACACACACACACACACACACACACACACACACACACACACACACACACACACACACAGAGGTAGGCTTTGTTAAGAAAATCTTTTTAAACAAATTTGCATCTTGAAATGCTGTTGAATTTCTTATTACGTATATCATCATCTCTTGTATGTACTGTACATTGGTACACCTATAAGTTTATGACAGTATGGCTGTCATAACACACTAATTAACAAGTATGTGATAAGTGTTAAAATAAATATCAGTGAGAAACCACAAGCGTGACTGATTGCTGTGCAATTTATAACCTGTCTGCCCTTGAAATGCTTTGTTTTGGCAATGGAAAAATTTTTTCTAAATAAGGATTTTTTCCTTGTACCAAATACCACTGGTTCTGAACAGCAAATACATTTTATACAGCACATTTAATATTTTGTATTTTACTTTTATGCAATTATCAGAGCAATTACATTTCCAGCTTTATTGAGTTTTCTGCTACACTGCTGACCGCAAACTATTACTTTGCACCCTTTAAGGACAGTTCCAAAAATGTGATTCTATTCATCTATACACATACCTATATGTTTGGTATATGTGGTTAGGCTAGGTTGCCTTCAATACAGAAAAATAAGGGACGCCTGCTGCAGCGGGGGCCACACCCCTTGGGGCCACGATGACCACAGTCCCGATGGCGTGCCAGTGGTGGTATATCATAATTTAAAACATGTATTCATAAAAATATTAAGATTGATACCAATGGACATTATAATAAGATATCTGCTATTAAAATCAGTGTGAACAGATGCACTCAGTCTCTCACTATCACAACTTAAGTGGTCATATTGAATACACAGCTACGACAATAATAAATATACGCCAACAAAGTGTGACTGAGAACACAAAAAATAAGCTTTTGCAGGAACTTGTGAGATGTGAACCATATTTTATTAACTTATTATTAAATTAACAGATCCATAACTTTAATAATTTTATAACTCACTCACATATCACAAAGGCTTTTGAGAAGCAGTACTGTTACAATTTTAAACACCACGTGAGGTGTGTACCTGCAGTGTTGAACTCAAAGTCAGGTCACTGTTGGCTTTTACATTTACAGCATTTAGCAGACGCCCTTAGCCAGAGCGACATACACTTTTATCTCATTTTTATACAACTGAGCAATTGAGGGTTAAGGGACTTGCTCAGGGGCCCAGCAGTGGCAGCTTGGTGTATGTAGGAATCAAACTCACAATTTTCCGACTGGTAGTCCAACACCTTAACCGCTAGGCTACCACATCCCCCAGTGATTTCAGTGTGAGACGTTTTTAACTCTGTTCAGATAACCTTACAAGGATTTTAGCGGTTCAAAAAACAGCTACAAATTTAAGATATTTATGAACAAGTAAAAATGTGTTTAATGCTAAACATCTTTCTTTTCCCTATAGCTAGGTAAAAACAAAAAAAACTTATGCTAAACTACAAATTCTTAAAGCTCTGAGTGTTGTCTTTCACATGGAGTGTGGCATAACTAAGAAATTCAATGCTAAATGAGGACACAGCAAGCAGGTGACAATTCCATCAGCTTCCTGCATTGACAACACAAGGTTTTGTTTTGTATAATAGCTCATTAACCAGTCAAAGCTGAATTCATGTTGCTGGAAATGGTGCACCACCAATATTGAACTGGTTGGAGTTTTGGAGGTCCTTCTCTTCTGATGGATGTGGTAAAGCAGGGAAGTCATGTCCTAATCTATTTGGCACCAAAGAAGAGAAATAATTTATAAATACATTACCCAGTGTTGGCCAGAAGATGGGTCCGTTTTTAAATGCTGCCCTTATTAATGTTTTTTCCTCATATTGTCTACACTGTAAGCCCTTACAGGTTGATTGAACCTAAAAAAATTATGGAAACTCATTGCCCTAAAAAGGTTAATTTTGTCTTGTTGAAAAAACAACACATTTTAAATTTAATGTACCTAAAATTTCAATTGCACTGCATTAAAAACTGTTAGTTCAATTAAATGCATTTGAGATCTTAAGTGCAAACTGAATTGAGTTTAGTGTGGATCTGTATTTTCCATGCAAGTTTGCAATAACCCAATAAAGTGCACACATCTTATGTTTTCTTTTAGATCTTCCTAAAGGGTTAGCCAATTCGAAATCATCAAATGTACAGACCCAGAGCGATTGTGAATTCATCACAACTAAGAAGTGCATTCTCTCTAAAGTTCGAGCCATCACTACATGTCCTATATTCATGTGTTATCTAGCTATATATTTATTTATTTAGCATGTCATGATACAACAGACTCGCATTAACCGAAATGTTCTAGCTAACACCACGCTGATGAGCACGAAGTTGCATTTCTTTAAGACAACTAACGTTACATGGGCTAGTTTTTCTTGCAGGGAGTTGAATTTGAATTTAAGCTATTTCACTTCACTCACAAAGAAATGTAAAAACTTCTAAAAGGTTAATGATAAAGTTGCGCTGTATTTAAACCATGTTGGACATTTCTAATATGGTAAACTCCCAAGATGCAAAATCACCATAAAAAAAAGATATAGTTTTACACAACAGATGATGTTTTTGGTCATTTGTTTAATGAGAATTATTGATCAAAAAAAGGTTAAGCATTAGATTTTAAATGTGATGATTCAAAAGAGCATGTCGTAACATAGAACTGTATAAAAGTGGCGGTTGCAACTGATCGATACAACACGATGGCGAACGTCAACATGTAAACACAGCCTGAACATACATTTAGTTTTACTGGCTAAATGTTATACATCTCATTTATCAATGTTTTATAATGTATTCGCTGTTTCAGACCAAAATGTAAAGTCCTACTCACCAGCAAACGTTGATGAACATCCGCGCTGCATCCTTGTCTGACGACAGTTCAAAGAGCCAATCAACATCTTCCTTGTATTGCGTTGCATTGACAACAGACTAAAATAAGCTAAGTTAAAGTACCTTCAATTTATACAATTCAGTAGAATGAAAAGTATCATGCAAATCGTACAACAAACTGAAAACATGGAGTAATTGTGCAAACATTTTGGATTTTATGTTTATTGTACCTGAGTAGTTTGAATTAAAACAATTTCTGGGATAACAGTGTATAGGGGACACTTTCCTTTTCATTGTTGCTTGTTAATTGCTACTTTAGGTGAAAAAAAACAATATATATATATATATATATATATATATATATATATATATATATATATATATATATATATATATATATATATATATATTTCTGATAGATTATTTGTGCTAATGCTTGCTAATTCTCCAGGAGAAATTCTCAAGAATTCTCAAGAACATTTTAAAGAATTTTGCTAATTCAGTTTAATATAAAGTTCACATAACTATTCAGTGTGACATAAAATATATAATTTTCTTCTGCTTTTCAGGACTTTTTTTCACCAAAGGACTTTTTTCATCTTTTGTTCCCTGTAATCTTTATTTAGAGCCCAATCATTTTAAAGGGAATAGGAAGGAAGCCACTCATACAAGGAGCTCGTACAGTGTTAGTCATAATCTGAGATATAATGATGGGGATAATGAACATGTTTAAGCTGATTCATTCCTTGGCAGTAGCCATGTGTCATGCGAGAACACTGCACTTCAATAAAAAATGCTAGAACAATCTAAATGTCATGCATCCCCAAGATTATTCATGTATTCAGTGCAGAAATCTCCACATTGAACAGTCATGGATTTGTTGAATTATGCCAAATTTGCATAGTATTGTGAGAAGTTAGCAGTTGTCTACCTTGCTGGTGTCACAGGGGTCTATTAAAAGAGATGCTTATTATTAAGAAATTATAATTTATACGATAAGGAACATAATGTAAGTCAGGGTTGCTGCAAACTCCTAAAACCCCTAAAAACAATAGAACAAAGGGGTACAAACAACTTGAATTAGTAGACAAAATTAGTAGTAGTTATTTCTCTCTTTTTTGTCATTCTTGTCCTTTGAATACAATAATGAAATGGTGAACAGCACTTTTTTTCACTTTCACAAAAGTTGAAAGAGGAAGTTACACAGCAAGATGTGCATAGAGTGGATAGATTTCATAATGCTAGGGTTTGATGAAAGCCCAGAGGACCAGCAATCAGTTCTCTGGACAACTTCAAGGTTTAAAAACTGCATTCAGTCTTCACTAAACAGCCAGAGTCCAGCAAAAATGGCACGTTTAAAAACAAGATTAAAGACATTGTTGCATAGGTCATTTAGGAACAGGAGAAGCAAGAGCAATTGGACTAGCATCGACATGTCATCATACAGCGTTATGGGTAATGTGGGAAAGGGCTAACCGTAGTGAATTTAGATGAAGATGTTGATAGTACAAGGAGCTATTTTGAATTCACAGAAAATCATTAGCAAGCAAATTGTTCAAGGTGGATTTTACCTTTAAGGGCGTGAGTGACCGATACTGTACCAATGATGACGAGCTTTCCATGTGATAGATCTTCTGTCTGTCCAATCAAAACACGTTGAAGGGTGATATGAGAAAAGATCGTTTTCCCTCATCAGAGCCTGCAGCAAGAGAAAGAATGATGACCATGCTCATGATTGATGAGCGCAGATCTATTTTTTCTTTCAGCTTTCTACTCTCTCTCTCTCTCTCTCTCTCTCTCTCTCTCTCTCTCTCTCTCTCTCTCTCTCTCTCTCTCTCTCTCACTCATCCTTCTTGCACTTTCCTTTTTTTCTCTACTCTCCCTGCCCTCACTGCCTCATTGTGAGCTCTCTGAACACATTGAAGATCCGTCTTCTGTCTGACCATCTGCTTGGCGCTGTCTCCAGTGCGCAAAAACAGAGCGAGTGAATAAACCCGGGGCGGGATGGATGTACAGAAATAAGGAAGGAAGTTAGGAAGTGAAAGAGAAAAATGAAAGGGAAGGGGACGGGAGAGAGCTTTCTGACGTAAATGAGGGCGAGGTGCAGGGAGTGATTGAAGGCCTGGGCTAGAAGGAGACTGCATTAAAAAAGTTTCCCGACTTGTTCAATCCTCAATCCTGTTTAAATATTTAGCATGTAATTAAAAGGTGAAGGAACGAGTGCCTGTGAGGCTGAAGGCTGATTTAGTCCATATTGACTGGAGCCAAACAAAGCAGAGGTGCGTCTCACACTGAGGGACTCACATGTCAGCAAGAGAAGATCTATATACCTGTTTGCGTCTATGTCGGGGACCCTTAGGCCTCCCACTGTCACATCCGCCAAAGATTGACTGGTCTACTAAAGCAGAGGTGTGTGTTTCTGTGCCTGTACATAAATGTGAATGTATTTGGCTGTGTCTTAATTTGTTTCGAGTGAATTGCCGCACTGTGAGAGGACTTGGGCGACAAGAGATGGATGGGTGTTAATCCACATTTCCTCTGAGTCACAGTGAAGGCTGTTTGACTGAATGAGACTCATTAGCTCTTATAATTTCTGCCTTGTGTGCCCTTACAGACAAGGCACATAACCAGAAGGTTTTTAGAAACTTTACAGGGTATGCACAGTGTCCCCTGAAGGTCCAGCAGCTAGATCCCATGCTTTTGTTGCCGTGGCCTTTCGATTTTCGGGCAGGGTGCAAACCCAGCCAATGAAGAGTTAACTCTCGGTGCCGGTCACAAGTTCGGATAAAAATAGGAGGATTGCATCAGAAAGGACATCCTGTGTTAAACATGTGCCAAATCAAATATGTGGACCACATGATCCGCTCTGGCGATCACAGACAATGAGAAGCCAAAAGAACGACAGCAATTCCAACTGTATGCACAGTGCATTTTCCATATGTATGTATTTTTTTTTCAGGCGATTCATTCATTTTTATTTCAAGGCTTACTATTGATTCAACATGACCATCATGATGTTTGTTTGTGTATTTAATAAAGTGCTACATCACCTGTAATAAGTTTATATAACGGTTGCATTTTAATTTATTTCAAGCAGCAATCAAGTTCATTATACCACTCTGTATGGCTTTTCACACTTGAAATACTTAACCCTGAGTTAGTCTGAACATTAGGTAAATGAATTAAACAATGGCTTATCTCAGGCTTTTGCATCAGCAAAGAAAAAAGGACAGTGGCATGGTTCGAACCCTGATATATACTTTTGGCTCCATCACCCGCAGTAGCAGAACAGACCTACTTGCAGACCTACTTGCAGGATTCGGTGCATGCACTGCTCTATTAACATAACCAAAACTAACAAAACTTACAATGAACATAACAGAAACAAACATGACTATGACATGAAAAGCTGGATGACATTAACAAAACATGAAAACCTGGCTACGACAATGTCCGACCTTATGGCTCACACACAACAACAATGACTCGTGATCACAAAGACAACAAAACAGGCATATATAAAGCAGTATATGAAGTTAACCAAGAAACATGTGAGATGGTGGGAAAACAGGATAAGAATGGGTGTGGCAAAGCCCACATGGAAACAATACCAAGGTGGGCAATGAGAAAACACCCCTTGCTGGTCTGACAAGGATCTGTTAACGCTCCTGACAGTATTGTTACTGTACCTTTCACAGCTTTCTAATCTGTTGACCAGGCGTTCACTGATGATAAACTCCTGCAGATTTTTTCATTCCTCTTCTTATTTCTTCCTCAATTGGGTGCACACTTCTGTGACTTTTGCCATATGGTGCAACTTTTTGAAGTGCCGGTTTCTCACGTGACATGAAACGTGCTGAATAATTTCTGATTTGGTATTGCAATGTAGGGTTATTACCACAAAATTGTTACTAATCCTACTTCAGAGCAAGACTTCACAACACAGGTAAAAATACAGTGCTAAGCCTGGGGTTGAAGGTGGGATATAGAACAGCAATAACCCTGGGTTAGGTGCAGTGTAAAAAGCTTGTACAGTATGTGTCTGCCACATTAACGTCTTCACCAGAAAACTGCAGTAAAATCATCAACCCTGAATCTTCTCCTTAGCCGCTCATCTGCACACTGTAGCAACAATTGACTGATGCATCTGAGTCACACCACACACGCTTGGCTATCATGCGCTATACAATGAGTCACACACCAAGTTTCTGATGAATGAGAGCATCATTTTAAATACATGGCAATGGAACCATGCGTCACATCTAGTAACAGATAGTCATTATGAGAAATGACGAGTTATGAAATTCTATCCAGGATATAACATTAGCTTATTACTACTGTTGAGCCAGAGCAGAGAAATTTACACACAACTCAAGAATCTCTGGCAAATTTAAAAAGAATTAGCAAAAGTCCATTCAAATTTGTTTTTAGATAATGCTTTATCTTGGAAGATTGGAAGCCAACACTGGGAAGAGGTTAAGGTGGGAACCTTGCCATGGCAGGTTTCAAGCTGTGTGTGAATCTCACACATGAGTAAACACACACCTACACACACATGCTTGACAAACTCATTCACGCAGTGTTTAACATAGACAATCCACCAACAAAAACAAATTGGCGAATTTGAAAAAAAAAGAACGGAACAAAAACGAAGAACCTGTCGGAAACCACGCTTTATCTTCAGTGTGTGAATGAGTGTGTGTGTGTGTGTGCAGAATCATGTTCTGAAAATGTTTGTCTGTATCTGTGTGTGTATATAATATATTCTTACCTTTAGTCTACTAAAAATGGTTGAAAGAATTTATTCTCAAAGACACAAACACAATGGGAACCTTTTCAGTAATGAACACCATATACTGTGCATCTTTGCTGTTTACAAAGGAAAGCCCTGTCTAGTGGTCAAAAGACTCATGAGGATTGATAGCATAATTAATTGCAAGATATTTTGGTGCAAAACCTGGACGTTACTTGCAGAAGGTTGAGCAACCATTGATGGTTCATCGAAATAAAGACCTACATCTTTATTAACAAGTAGCTGTTGACAAAACCTTTCATATTTTGTTCTGAATTAAACATGGAAGCCTACACATATAAATCTTACAAAGCTTTAAAAAAAATACAAAGCAGTGTACAATGTTCTGCATGGAGAAATAGACCCCTGTACAAGTATCTAAAACCTTGTTAGACTTTAGAGGATGAGTCTGAGAGCCGTTAAAGCCTCAGGATACATAATGCAGAGACATCAGCAAAGGTTGTGTGAAGACAAAACCACTTCTGTAAGTTGACAAGCTTGTGTACTGTCTGTGATTTTGTATTAGCTGTCAAATACAGATGCTCCACTACTGTGAGTGGTGGTTGTAAAAAATTGATGACATTTTCCATCACCACAGGGTTAGGGTTTGTTCTGCTAGCTTGCAAGCTAGCTAATATTACAGACCTGTCTAGAACACCAGCATGGAGTTTATCCAGTTTAGCAACTCGTGTGCAACCACGTTGTGTACGTTTCCCCTCACTCATGTCCTTATGCATTAATTCCCTTTTCCTTTGTAATCTTGGGCATACACTTCACCTCCCAAAAGGTGTCTGCCTCACACTTTGGGAACTGCTAGCATAATCTATAGTGACAGGAATTATTATTATAAGTCCATGAGCAAATGATACAACACATGGAAAGGGAAGGACCGATTATTTTGTTCTATAAGCAAAAATGAAGAGCGATGTGATGAGATAGAAATGGTACGGGAGATTAGCATGGCTAGTCAGCCATTTTTTGTGGAAGCCAGCAAATATTCCAGGGCCTCTTTGTTAAGGAGTGTGGGATGCCGTAATGGTGAAATATTTATTATAACTCAATGAAAAGTAACATAAAGAAAACTGCTGTTTTTTGCAAAGTTCTTAAAAAAAATAATAAAAACAGGTAAGTAGATGGAATAACAATCAAGCAAACAAATGTAAACAAAACAGTTTTAGATAGATAGATAGATAGATAGATAGATAGATAGATAGATAGATAGATAGATAGATAGATAGACAGATAGACAGATAGATAGACAGATAGACAGATAGATAATAAATTATTATTATAATTTAAAGCAATAATAATAATAATAATAATAATAATAATAATAATAATAATAATAATAATAATAATAATAATAATAATACAATAAATGAAGGCTTTCAATGTAACCAGGAGTTGCAAAGCATGGAATCTGCCACTCTTCTATTAGTTTAAACAAACAAAATTTTGACTTTTTCTTTTCTAATCTCGCTCTTGCTTTCTGAATTGCTGGTATGGAGTAATGTGAGGCTGACAAATTGCACCAACAAAATATGGGCAACAGTCAGTAATAGTATACCTGCGCTCTGCAGACTCATTACAATAGATGTTTATGAGGTTCCGGCTAGTGTGATGTAGCACTGCTACACTTCAAAATAAATCTTTGTGGTCATAATAAAATAAATAAATAAATAAAATAAAAAGCAGTTACAAATCTCGGTTACAATTTGGTGCATGCAAATACTAACCTCTGCAGCTAATATATTCAGCATAATAACATTTGTTTTTCCGCTGCTTAGTGAGACTGATTGGGCCATTGAAAATCTTATTAAGATGTTGCCATTTACAAGCTTGGCTTCATCTGCTGGATACTTGGAATAAATCAAAAATAGATACTGTGAATAAATCAAGGCTGGATCGCTGGACATTACTTATGTATCTGTGAGAGGGCACATATGGCGTTTATTGAAAATTTGTTTTGGGCACCATTATTATAGATGGCTACCATTTATTAACGTAGCATTAAAAAGCAGATACAATGTAATATTAATTGTACTGTACATATGCAAAAAATACAATTTAAATTTGCAAGAAATCTATAATATTTGCAGTAGCATAACGGTACGTTGAAGCTTTTTGTGAGAAAATGTTCATTCAGCATTTTTGGAAGGAGCCTCCAATGTCTTGAGCACATAATATATAACAAAAACAATTGATGCAGTACTAATTTAACATTGAGATATATTTGAACTATGCAATACTGTGTTTCTGTAATATGGACCTCATTAATTCTTTATCTTGTTTGTCTATGTCTGAAATTAATGAGCTGGGATTTTCAAACACAGAAATCTTGCAACTGAGTTTACATAGAATAGTGTGGGAAAACATGTGGTGTTTCACTAGGTGGAAACAGACAGTAACAAACAGATGGTAACTTAAATAACGGGTTTTTTCAAACAGACAGTAACTCAAATAATTAGTGATTACAAACAGAAGGTAAATCCAATAATCAGTGTTTACTAACAAACAGTTACTCAAATAACCAGTGTTTAAAAACAGTTACTCAAATAACTAGTGTTTACAAACAGACGGTAACTCAAATATCTAGTGTTTATAAACAGACATTTACTCAAATAACCAGAGTTAACAAACAGTTACTCAAATAACCAGTGTTAACAAACAAGCAAACAGTAACTCAACCAGTTTTTACAAACAGATGGTAACCCAAATAACCAATGTTTACAAATAAACAGTAACTTAAATAACCAGTGTTTGCAAACAAACAACAAACAAACAAACAAACAAACAGTTACCCAAATAACAAGTGTTTAAAAACAGACAGTTTAATCCATGAGTTCAATCCAAATGAAATTTTGATCAAATTAGAAATGGTGCAAATCTGAAAAAATCTTGAAAACGCATGAAACCGAGTACTTTTTACAATCAAAAATACCTTAGTGAACATGAATTTCTTTTTAAAAAACTGGTCAACCAATTTGAATCATAAATATTTGGGGTTCATATAAACAGTGCTTTTCAGAGACTAAATTCATTCAAATCGACTAAATGGCCAAATATTAACATATCTAATGAGATCACTTTAATGCCTCCTGAATCCAGAGCAGCTTTGGGACGAGGAAGATTCTCACGATTACTACAGTAGGTGTTCTTAATAATGTGGCTGATTGAGTGTATCCAGAACAAGCAAAGAACAAATGCTAAAATATGTACGAGGAGCTGTGAAGTGTACGCCTGCTTCCTGATATATTGAAGTGTTGCAAACTAGCCTGAGCAAAATGTAAAAATATTTATGACAAAGATGATATCAGAGAGGGTCAGACAGCATGCCGATATAACGCTGTTTATCTGAGTGCCAGAGCAAAAGAAATATGTCCAGAGCTGTGCTGGTGTGTTATGAATGACAATGAGGTAAGGATGAAGATTCACAGGATCCCCTCCAAAGTCTGACTGGTGCTTTAAGATAATATTTGACAAGGTCATTTGATAAGATAAAAAAAGCAGCTGTGTGTGGATGTGGTAGAATGTGTTAGCATGAGAGATAAGCGGCAGAGTCAAATATATTATTATTATATTCATAGCGTCTGAGTCAAAGTTTCTACACAGATCTCTGACAAAAAAATCCTACAAAGATCATGTAAAAAGAATTTACAGGGAGTTCGTAAGGTGTTCATGGAGATACGAGTAGTGAATGAGCCCACGAAACATCTATAAGGGTTTGTTTTAACAGAAATCATACAAAAGCTTGATGTCAAGCAGACAAAATATTTTAGTCAAGTGTCCGAACGCTGTTATGACACTTTCTTTGCTGACATACTTTAGAAGGTCATAACAACTGGTTTTATAGAATCTGGTAGGTTAGTTACACAATGGTAATAATGTCATATGGTAAGTAATAACAAAAGATAAATAACATACATTATTTTCCCGGTATGTTGTAATTAATGTTGCAGTCCAAACCTTTGTTATATACTGTAGCAGTGTTATAAATTTTCATATCAATGTTATTACTACCAAGGGGTGCAAGACTACAAGGGACTTTCCCTATTTAGCTGTTTTAGTCAGCTGTCATTAAAACCATTTTACACTGCTCTAATATAAGTCAGCATAGACATAGCAAGCATCATAAAACAGGTTTATGGCTTCATGTCAGGTGTTATAAATTGTTTATGTAGGCGTCATACATGTAATTGACTATTTGACTATTAGTGTTATTCCGATGAAAGTCAGCCAGTAAAGAGGTCACAAGACAACTCTATATCTTTCAGCTAGCTGAGACTAAATGCTTTAAAATCCTTTGTGTGGGCTTTTTGCTTTGTGCAGTTGTTATAAACAGGTTATGTAGGTGTGAACCTCAGATACTTTATTGAAGATCTTTAAGCATTATTTCAATACAACAGCATGGTCTCAGCATTTATTTACAAAGGACATGTAGCACATTTTAACAGTTTATAGTTCAATTTAATGTTGTGGAACACCTGAGAGACGAGTTAGAATGTTATAGCTACAATAAACAGCCATTCTATCACCAGCCTCTCTTTTACATGCTCGATCAGATCTCTCTCTAAAAAAATAAATAAAAATGCAGCCTGTCATTTTACCGAGAAATCGTGAAAGTGTAAATTACTCCGCTGTTGTTCTCTAGCTGGGGAACTAACAAAGAGCAAACAAAAGTTCCATAAATGATTGACGAATATCTTTACATCACTAAAACCTCACTGTATCAACAATTAAGTGTTTTTCTTAGATAAAAGATGATATATTTTATTGTCTTATATTATGTGAAGCATCTGCCGTACAAGGCCCTGTGTGTGAACGGTTACTATTCATGTAATAACATTTTAGAATAAATGCATTGCATATTATCCTATTGTTCATGTTATAGCTGAAATTACTGTGCTGTACAATAAAAACCCACACATTCTGACCAATCAGATTTGAGCACTCGACTACAATCGGACACAGTGCAATATGTTAACATGTTGTGAGCTTGTTAGCTACTAAATACTGGCTTTTTTAGCTAGGAGACGGTTTTGGTTACTAGCATCAAAAGGTATTATTTAAGTCGTTGTCTTGAGATGTTTTACTGCAAAGTGAAATCTAATGCATCTGTTTGCACACACTAACACACAGCATAAAAATTGCAGCTACATACTGAAGTCCCAAGCTTCTTTATTGATCTTACAAACCAAACATAAAATCTAGTTGTGCTATTTAAAGTACACTTTAAAGATGGAACCAGTAGATACTTATTAGATTTAGAGTCTTGTGCTTTTTGTTACTTCAACATGAGAAACAATTTTGTCTCTCTTACTGTGTGTGTGCATGTGTGTGATATATATATATATATATATATATATATATATATATATATATATATATATATATATATATATATATATATATACATATATATATGTGTGTGTGTGTGTGTGTGTGTGTGTGTGTGTGTGTGTGTGTGCACCATGTGTAATCGATAGCCAAAGTGCAGGTGAGATTGTTTGAGTATCTGTGGGTGTCTGCCTGCCAGGCTTACAGGCATTGATCATACTATAAAAAGGCAACATTATCCTTTATGGTTGGATAGCTTAACACCCAGAATCCCCTACAGTCTCGCTAAACGTGAAGGAAAAATTGATCAATGAAACATAGACGGTAACTTACTGTGTGTTTGTGTCCTTCCTGAGTAGTTTAATCTTAAAGACTCTAATATAAAGTTCTGGGTTCTGTTTTATTTCATACATTCTGGGCTGGAGAGGAGAAGGAAAGCAGGAGTTAGTGTTCAAGCAGGATGGGTGATAAGGTTGCGTATTTCTTTTTAAACGAGGTCCTGAGAGATGATTAGGAACAAGTTTTAGCATTTATTTAGGCCACTTTACTGTACATACTCTTGCTGAATTTTAAGAAGAGCAAAAAACTATTTCTCACTTCCACTCAAAGGTACAAACTTTTAAGCATTTAATGCATAAATTGTGTAAATCACCTTTATTTAGTATACCGTACAAGCGTATAGATTCCGAGGGTGATGTATTTTGTTATCCAATGGTGAAGAACCTGACCAGATGAAATAAAACAAAAAATATTGATAATAATGAACGTGAGTACTAATACGACAGATGTACTGGTGTTTTTGTTAAAGTTTACAGATTTAAAACAAAGATAAGCCTTTCCCCACCCATACCTCTGTCTAAACTATATGTCTTGTTTGTTGCAATGGGATAAATGTTTTTTTTTTATTCAATGTACTGTTAAAATGATATGATTTTTATGGATTGAAATTTTAAACAATTAAAATGTTATTATTTGTGACTATGATGGGTCATGAATTAGATGAGCAACTGAAGGTAGTGAATATGTAAGGAATAAATGATGAATAGTGATAGTGTGTTGTTAAAGGAAAACGATGAATGTTCGATGCAATGTGAAGCAAGTCACTGTTACTATCCTAAAGCTGATTATTTTTCAAACATTTTATTATATAAGTCCCTGGAACTGTAGCACAACCAGTTTAGACCAATCAGAATCAAGAATTTAAAGAAGAGCCGGTGCTGGAATGTTGGCTGCTTTAACATTAATATAATCCAACTCCTTTAGATAGAAGAGAAGGAAACCTTGAGAAGAACCAGACTGGGAAGGAAACCTCATACTCTTTTGGGTGACTCTGGAGCGTTTAATTATAAATTATTATAAACACTCACACTCATTATAAACGGTCACATACAATCTGACAATTGTGTACAGTATTGATGGAGTTTGTTGTCCTCAAAGATCTCTTGTAGTTCGCATCTTCTCTTTGAATGTTTGAATCCTCATGAAGTGGAATCCAAATGGAGCTGCTACTGTACATCTCTAGATGCCCCAGGATCCTCACAGGTTTGGTTTCTTCTCACTGAAGGTCTGAATGAATCTTCATGAAGCAGAACACAAAAGAAGCTGGTACAATCTCTGGATATCTCAGATGGGTAGAAAAAAGAGAAGCAAGTGCGGAGGAATTAGCATAGCTGCTTTTCATAATATTAACCAGCACTAGATAAGAACATGCATTTGATAAGATATACTGAAGCACATGGTTATACGATGTAGTACTGTATGTGTGTATATAAAGTTAAAATTACATACCAACATTAAATGTAGTAGTTTATAAAGTAAGTAGCTGTATATAAACAAGAATAAATCACTTGAGGCCGTTACTGGAAAAGAAGTATATTTAAGGTGGAAACAGTGCCAGACACATAGGGCTTTATTATTGATTATTTTCCTAAAACCACAAGCTTGCTCATGCTTTATTCGTAGCTTAGTAGACTCAAGATTTGTCGAATACAATGGCCTTGTTCTCATTTGCCCAGAAGGATCTCCACATTCTCCTTATTTTCTTGTGTGTTTGCTTGTTGAGTAGAAATCGCTTACTCAGACTTTCACATTCGGCGTGATGAGGCGAGTCAGTACTGCATGACCAGTGGTGTAAAAAGATGAGGTGGCAGGATTAAGTGAATTCCATTCCCATAGCGTGAGAATTCGAACATCTATTGCATCGGTAGTGTTTTTGTTCATTTAACACAGAACATACAAAATATAGAAAAACCTCACAAGACAGCGGTTAAATGACTGATGACCTTCGCAGAGTGTTAGTGCTTTTACCGTTGGTTAATTTTTCTTTGCTACACCAGCTCTAAAATTCTGAGATGCCATGGATTTTATGCAATCGTACATATTATAACCTGCTGATGCACCTAGTAATGGGTTCCCACTGGACTGGAACTAAGCCAAGTGACAGATTCTTGTTAAAAAGTGAACCATGTTTAAGCAAGATTCTGCAGCACCAGGATACAGAACGAACACACACACACACACACACACACACACACACACACACACATGTAAACGTCCAATACAAATCTCATCGAGGTTACTGTTCATGTAGCGTTGTTTAAAACACAGGGGATGGAGGTTATTATTTCTGAGCCGCCAGTCATGAGACCGTAATTGAAATACATCTGTCAGGACCCCACAGTAGGATACGTTTAAAATGCCACAGCTTTCGGAAAGCCGCAGATCTCCATCCTCACATGGCTGATCTTAAAGATCCAGACATCATGAGTCAGAGAATAATGAGAGAGCATCTTTAGGGAGGAAAAGTGTCAGGTGCTGTGGATTTTTGAGGCCTGATTCTCATGCTTCATTTCCAGTTCTTTTAAAGAAAGTGTTGTAGTATTGAACAGTGATTGATGGGGGAATTATCATCTAATAGGCAAATGATAACATACACACAGGGAGAAGAGTTTAAGACTGAAAATAAAAAAAATTAAAAACGTTTTTTTTTATCATATTCAGATGAACAATTTTGGTAAATCTGTGCCCAGGGTAATCTCAGATTATTGTCCTTTACTGACATGAGTGAAACCTGTTGTGTCTGAAACTAGTTAATGTTACAATGATCACACTAATCACTAAAAAAGGCACTAAAATCACATTTTCCCCATTGGGATGTTTAATGCGAACATAAACTGAAGCAGCTGACTGTGATTTTATGCATTGTGTTGGTGCAAATGATTAGATTAGATTAGATTAGATTTGATTTTTTTTAGACAACTTTGTCATTACACAAGTACAAGGCAACAACCAGTTTAGGTCTAACCAGAGTGCAATAGTAGCAAGTGCAGGATATACAGTTTGTACAAGATTTAAATGAGTTAAGTGGTAATATGGAGTGATTTACAGTTGTGTGCATACTATGATCAAATATACAGATCTGCAGAAGGATCTACATATTTTGTGCTGTAACAGTAAGTAATTTACAGATATGTATGTTCTATGAATATATTATACAAATGTGTGTGTGTGTGTGTATATATATATATATATAAGAAAATTAATATATGAATGAATATAATATACAGATTAATATACTGTTTATGTGCTATGAACATAATATACAGATGTCTATTACTATAAACTAAAATGTGCTATAAACAAAATATATTGTTATTACGATAAACTGAAATATAAAGGAGGATATGTACTATGGTCATAATATAATATATTGCTGTTATTATGAACAGAAATTAGGTGTGTGTATATACAATGGTAAGGTAATGCAAAAAAGGAGAGCAAGTGTGCAAATGAGCATGATTTTATATAACAGTCCATTGGTGCAATAATGAATTGAGTGGTGTGATTGAGCAAATGTACAAGTGATCAGAAGTTTTAGTTTAGACTATAGTTTAATAGTTTAATAGTTTAATGATTAAAGATGATTTAGGAAAATCATCATCGGAGATGTCCAGGTGTTTGCTATTAAAGTGTATATTTATAATCTATACGGCGATATACATACACTCACGCGACTTTAAAGAAATAATACACCTACGAACGGCTGGGGTTTGGCTGTTCTTTCTGTACCTACATTTTATTTATAAGAGCCAGCTTGAGTTGTGTCCTTGTTTTAGCTCCGCTCTTTTTCCTCCTGTGCAGAGAGCGGACAGAGAGAGGGAGGGCGAATAGGTGTTTCTCTGTTCACAGCAAAACAAAAAACAAAACAAAAAAAATCAATGCACATCAGCGTCTTTTTACATCAATCTGAGGAGTGATGCACTGTGTGTGTGTGTGTGTGTGTGTGTGTGTGTGTGTGTGTGTGTGTGTGTGTGTGTGTGTGTGTGTGTGTGTGTGTGTGAAAGTATTGTGTCTGAGAAATCAGGTCGCATGCTGAACCACAGTGGTTTTAAGTAAAGGTCGTCTAAAGGATTAAATCTCAAGAGCAGAAAATCCTCTCTCTCTCTCTCTCTCTCTCTCTCTCTCTCTCTCTCTCTCTCTCTCTCTCTCTCTCACTCACACACACACACACACACACACACACACACACACACACACACACACACACACACACACACACACACACACACACACACACAACACATGATGTACGAAACAGCAGGTCAATCAATGTCAGCATGTAAAGTCAGTTACATAATTATTGCCACCCCTCAAGAAACTGGGAATAATGTTTTCAGGGGTTCCATTAGGTTGGAATGATTCAGAATGGTTTTTCAGCATCTGCAGAAGATAGATCAACTCATAGTCAGCAGACTATACATAAGGTCCAGACATTTTTTTCCTGTGTGCTTATATATGTGACAAATACAATGATATAAATACAATTAGAATTCAAGAGTAAAATGTAAGCGTAAATCATGTTCCATCTTTCACAGTGGTGGAAATGTTTATAACATTTATAACAAATTTCTGTTAGCTTAAGTGTCCGTGGTTCAGCAAAACCTGCTAGCATGGGGATTTGGCTAGCTAGCTGATAGTGTGCACTTGTGTGAACTTGTCTTGTGCTTGATTAGACTCTTCAATCTGTGAAAAACACTAGCTTAAAAAATTTAATCGAAATCTACTAAACAAATTCAAACAGTATTCTACTGCGATGTTTAAATCGTCTTCAGAATGATCCTAATCGATATTTGCGGAAAGCAAAAACATCCTTTATATACATTTTTGTCAATTCACTGATCATGAATTAGAGACCTATTTCAACTAAAATGAAAGCTATAAATAAAGTAATCTGTCCTAAAGTGTTAATGTTACAGCTAAGTAAGCTGACCAAACAGAATCTAGCTCTTATTTAAAACAAGTGAGAACATGTACAGAGACAGCAAACACACACACACACACACACACACACACACACACACACACACACACACACACACACACACACACACACACACAGAAACATTGTAGTCTCTACTATCTGTGCTCATTATTAATTTCAGGGATGTCTGCTCTTGGCCTCTTGTTCTAATTACAGACACCGAGGCGGCCTCACTCTGCTACCAGATCTAATTGCTTTGGCAGACCTTGACTGATGTTCCTCTTTCACTGCAGCATAATGCTCCTGTAGAACAGCATCGAGCTGAGAAAGAAACAAGGCCAGGAGTACACATTGAAATTAGACCATGAGGGCTGAGTATATTCACTATTTGTCTGGATATTTATGTATAAATAGAATATGTGTGCACAGGGAGAAATGAGCAGAATCAGTAGGAGACCATGAATGTGATCAGTAACTTTATTTAATGGTCATGTGATTTTACATGATCAGAAAATTCTTTGTCATGATGGACACATAATAGCTTGCCATTCTCATGGCAGTAATCCTATTCTTATCATTAGCTCTAATATCTATTGAGGCTGAGGGGTTACGGTGGCTTTGTGGTTAGCATGTTTGCCTCACACCTCCAGGGTTGGGGGTTCGATTCCCGCCTCCGCATTGTGTGTGTGGAGTTTGCATGTTCTCCCCGTGCCTGGGGGTTTCCTCCTGGTACTCCGGTCCAAAGACATGCATGGTAGGTTGATTGGCATCTCTGGAAAATTGGCCATAGTGTGTGATAGCATGATTGAATGAGAGTGTGTGTGTGCCCTGTGATGGGATGGCACTCCGTCCAGGGTGTATCCTGCCTTGATGCCCGATGACACCTGAGATAGGCACAGGCTCCCCGTGACCCGAGGTAGTTCGGATAAGCGGTAGAAAATGAATGAATGAATGAATCTATTGGGGGGGGAACTAATAATCTATGCCTGCTACGCCATCTCCCTGCCTAGAGGCCAGAGGACACTTCCTGTTTTTACCTTTATACCGTGACCACGCCAACAGTCGTCATAAAATATTGTTAGTTCTCAGCTAAGTACTATTAGTTCTCAAGTTCATTTCATTTCATTCATTTACATCATTTAGCAGATGCCCTTATCCACAGAGACTTTTTTCTCTTTCTCTTTTTTTTATACAACTTTTGTCATGATGGACAAGGTTTAAGTGCCTTGCTCAGGGGCCCAGCAGTGGCAGCTTATTGGACGTAGGTCTTAATACCAATGTGGTCGTTACAGGTATGCAATATTAACATGCTTTTCCCCCATTTAAAAACTAACTAGGGATGATATGTTAGCTAGCAATATATGTGACAACCTAAATATAATAAAGAACCTGTGAAATATACAAATAAATTTAATTGAATTAAATTCATTCATTCATTAATTTTCTACCCCTTATCCAAACTTCTTGGGTCACAGAGAGGCACACAGCCTGTGCCTATCTCAGGCGTCATCGGGCATCAGGGCAGGATACACCCTGGACAGAGTGCCAACCAATCGCAAGGCACACACACACACACTCTCATTCACTCACAAACTACGGACAATTTTCCAGAGATGCGGATCAACCTACCATGCATGTCTCTGGACCGGGGGAGGAAACCGGAGTACCCGGAGGAAACCCCCGAGGCACGGGGAGAACATGTAATCTCCACACACACAAGGCGGAGGTGGGAATCGAACCCCCAACCCTGGAGGTGTGAGGCAAACGTGCTAACCACTAAGCCACCGTGCCCCCCTAATAAATTGAATTGAATTAAATTGAAATACATTATTAAATGGAGACAATTTTAAGTTGTGGTGTTTTGTAGTTTGTTCATCTCCTGGCTAGAATTAAGTACTTTTCTAAAACATTTGTGTTATTGTAATGCTACTGGTGGCTTCTCAGTCAAATCTTTGGCCACCTGCACAGGCTTTTATAATGCAGTGCTCTCCTGCAGGTAATCAGCATAAACATGTCTGCACTTGGCCAAGTCCCTTCTTAAGCCCTCCAGTTTTATCACTCTGCATGTAGACATTGTTCTGTGCCAGCCAGCAGAATAAGATCATGCTGAATATTGAGTTTATTGAGTTTATTGGGAGTGAATAATAATTTTTAGGTTCATAAAAACAAATATTGAGGTTCAGGATTGTGGAAGTCCATTAAACAGGAGAAGAAACCACAGAGGGAGGATTTAGTTCATCAAGTTTGGCCCATGACAGGGACATTTTGTGTTCATCCAACTATGCCATGGTGACTTTGGGTTGAGCTACAGGTATAGTCTCTAAGTTTCCCACTACGACCCTCAACCTAGTTACTGTTGACTCAAACAAGTGGGTCCTATACAATACTATTATGTATCCTACTGCTGAGCCCTATAACAAATATTCTCTTGTCATTTCAAGACTGGATTATTGCAACACACTGCTGGCAGGTCTACCTATGAATGCAATCCGTCCTCTGCAAATGATCCAAAAAGCAGCTTTTCAACCTGCCTAAGTTCTTACACACCACCCCGCTGCTGCAAACACTCTACTGGCTTCCGTTAGTTGCAGGCATCAGATTCAAAACACTGATGCTGGCCTATAAAGCCAAAAACGGATCAGCTCGCTCTTACAGTACCTCAAAGCCCTCATCACTCCTTGCACTGCACCCCACACCTTACAATCTGCCAGCACTTCCACCATCTCTCAGGGTAAGAGGCAAGTATACTACAAGACTCTTTACTGTTCTGGCACAAAGGTGATGGAATGAACTTCCCCAAGGCGTCCGGACAGCTGAGTCACTGGCTATTTTCAAACGGCGGTTGAAGACCTACTTGCAACTAGCACTTCTTTCCCTATCTTCTACATTTATTTAAAAAAAAACCTTTGAATATTGTTTTAAACTCATGGTATCTTATGTAGGCAACCTAGTGAACCAGCATTAATGTATCCAATGAGAGAGATTTAAGCACTTACAGTATGTATGTCGCTCTGGATAAGGGCATCAGCCAAATACTGTAAATGTAAATGTAAATGTAAATTTGGTCAAAGGTGGTCATTTTCCATGATGGACAGGACACAGGGATTGACCCGCTACATAGTGCAACAAATGATATCTCTTCAGTAATTATTTACATATAAAGTGGCTTGTTTAGTTGTTGGAACAAAGAAACAGTTATAGCCAGTGTATATAACTGTATCAGAGACATAGCAGCAGATGGCTGGTCTCTAATTCATCAGACAAACCAATGAGAAAGAAAAAAAAAGAGCGTGACTGTTCTTTCCGACTAACATCAGCAAGTTCAAAGACATTGCTAAATGCTATTTTCCCAGTGAGAGAGAATTATTTCAAGGCAAGACAGGTTATAAATACACATCAGTCTGTCGCTAGTTCCCACCAAAGTTTTTAATGATGGATTCATTGTGCACTTGTTAGTGAGTTTTTGACAACTGGTGTCAAAACAATAGCAGTAACCAATACAATTAAAAAAAAAAAAAAACATTAAAGAAGAACATTTTTGATTACATACAGTGTTTATAATGATGCACTTGAAAACTAGGGCTGTATCTCTGTATTTATTTATTTATTTATTTGGTTCTAACTGATAATGATACCGAACAACAGCACACTTTGATTTTGATATTGTAATTATATATGTATATTTTTTCTTTTTCTCCTTTTGTGCTGTTTTTGAGGAGATATTAAATGCTGTCTGCCATCTTTCACATACAGGAGCTCACAGATGCCCAGGATTGGCTAATACCAACATATTAGCAAAGTACTAGTGAAGGAGCACGGTATCAGACTTATAATCAGTAATAAATAAACAAACAAAAAATAAATAAATAAATAAATAAATAAATAAATAAATAAATAAATAAATAAATGGTTAGCACGTTTGCCTCACACCTCCAGGGTTGGGGGTTCGATTCCCGCCTCCACCTTGTGTGTGGAGTTTGCATGTTCTCTCCGTGCCTCGGGATTTCCCCGGTCCAAAGACATGCATGGTAGGTTGATTGGCATTTCTGGAAAATTGTCCGTAGTGTGTGATTGCATGACTGAATGAGAGTGTGTGTGTGTGCCCTGCCATGGGTTGGCACTTCGTCCAGGGTGTATCCTGCTTTGATGCCCGATGACGCCTGAGATAGGCACAGGCTCGAAAATGAATGAATGAATAAATAAATAAACAAATAAAGAAAGAAAGAACAAAATGTGCCCTTGACTCAGTTTGACCCAGTGTGTGTTGATGGTAGGCTTGTGCTTGTGAAGTGGCAAAACCCACAGGTCCTTGACCTTCACTAATACATTCTGTGTGTGTGTGTGTGTGTGTGTGTGTGTGTGTGTGTGTGTGTGTGTGTGTGTGTGTGTATGTGTGCATGTGCATGTGTGTGTATGCATGTGTGTGTGTGTGTGTGCATGCACACCACCAGGTGGGACTCTCTTGTCAGGCCCTCAGCAAACAAATGTTTTATTTTTTCTTAATTTATTTCCACCAGATGGAGAGATCGAGAGTGGCATTTCAATCAGGTGTGAGGTTTTTTTGTGTGTGTGTGTGTGTGTGTCTGTGTGTCTTAGTAGCCTGTGGTAGCTCTTTAATATTAACATCTCCTGTGCTTTATTGTTGGTCTTCTAATAGAGTGAGAATAGAGTTGTCCATTTCCTCTATCTATCTATCTATCTATCTATCTATCTATCTATCTATCTATCTATCTATCTATCTATCTATCTATCTATCTATCTATCTATCTATCTCTCTCTCTCTCTCTCTCTCTCTCTCTCTCTCTCTCTCTCTCTCTCTCTCTCTCTCCTACTGTGTACCTTGTGTTGAACCTTCTCTATCATGTTTCTTTGCATCTTACCCCCAACACACACACACACACACACACACACACACACACACACACACACACACACACACACACACACACACACACACACACACACATCCTCTCATTCAAATTCTTATCATACACCATGCGTCAATCTTCCAATAATCATTCCCTCTCAGCTCCTCCCCTCACTTCCCCTCTTTAGATTTTACCCCATCACTAATTAGCTGAGATTAGAGGTTGCTGAATGCAGCAGCTGCTACTGAATATCTGAAAGTTGAGTCACAGTGGAATTGGATATTACATCTTGACTAAAGGTTTCTGAAAGTGCGGTTTGGCTTCAGAAGAAGAGTTTTTGGAGTTTAGAACTCGATGTCCGATCGATTTATTAATATAACGTAAAAAAAAAAAAAAAAAGGATATACACAGAGGCAATAAAACACTATTACACTACTGACGGAGAGCTGAGAACTAAGGAAGCAAGACAGAATAAATGCATGTAGTGTGCTGTTATAGTAAAATAATCAACAACTGGGTAATATTCATTCATTCATTCATTTTCTACCGCTTATCCGAACTTCTCGGGTCACGGGGAGCCTGTGCCTATCTCAGGCGTCATCGGGCATCAAGGCAGGATACAACCTGGACGGAGTGCCAACCCATCGCAGGGCACACACACTCTCATTCACTCAAGCAAACACACACTCCAGACAATTTTCCAGAGATTCCAATCAACCTACCATGCATGTCTTTGGACCGGGGAGGAAACCCCCGAGGCACGGGGAGAACATGCAAACTCCACACACACAAGGCGGAGGCGGGAATCGAACCCGCAACCCTGGAGGTGTGAGGCGAACGTGCTAACCACTAGGTAACCACTGGGTAATATGATGTGCATTATTATCTCAAAGCTAAAATAATCTAAACAACTTAAAGTTTATTCATTTTTTTATTGACACACTATGAAGTGTTGTATTTGATTATTATAGAACAAGAAGTATCACTTTTTTTTTTTCATTTTATAGTTAACTTTAATGTTGAATGTTAATGGAAGATACATAAAACATTTCCATTACAAGCCTTAGCTTTAGAAAGATGACCCAAAAAAACATAGTGTGTATACGAAAGTTTGTGCAACTTAGAGAATGAAAGAAAACTTGTGGGAATCTTGGACTGTCAATCAAGTGTGCTTATCTAAATATGATCCGTACCACAGTGTACACCACAACATAAACTGATTATAAAATTGTATATAATCCTTGATATGGAGTTTGCTGTGAGGTGACAATAAATTAGCGATTTAGAGGGAGTCTCCGACCGTCGGACCTCAAGCTATATCTTTTCTGTAAGATTTCTTTCCTTCACTACATTTTGCATACTCGGTGATATCACTGAAATGAGAACATACACAACGATCAGCCATGACATTAAAACCACTAAGATGTGAAGTGAATAACACTGATTATCTTGTTACATTGGCAGCTGTCAAGTTGTGGGATACATCAGGCAACAAGTAAACAGTCAGACCTTGAAGTTGATTCGATTCAATTCCATTTGATTCGATTTATTTGTACTGTATAGCTTTTTTAACAATTCACATTGTCTCAAAGCAGCTTTACAGAAGTATAGAAACAAAATCTTTCTTGAATGATTGTAAAGTTTTAAATTAATTTACTTTTTATCTCTAACATTTATCCCTAATGATCAATGTTAGAGATAAAAAGAGACGACAGAGGTGATCTGAGGAAGAAACCTTGAGAGAAACCATTCTTAAAAGTGAACCTTATCTTCATTTGGGTGACACTGGACAGGAAATAATGTCAATGTAAATAATGTCCTTTCTACAGTGGTTTATAGTTGAGGGAAATTAAGAAACCAGGAGATCCTGAGGAACTAACAGTTCAGCATAATTTCTGAGTTCATTATAGATTTAACACTAATTAATTTGTCACCCAAATGAGGATGAGATTCCCCTTAGGGTCTGGTTCCTTTCAAGGTTTCTTCCTCTTGCATCCAAGTGAGTTTTTTCTTGCCACAGTCACCTCAGTCACCTCAGGTTTGCTCATCAGGGATAAATACAAACACATTTAAATATTAATATTAATCTTGAATTTTTATATAATATGTTTCCCGATAAAGAACTGAACACGAAGGTGACTGACACAACAGCTGTTCAAAGATGGAGTGATAGTCAGCAAGTGGCTCTATCTACAGCAATCTCATGAGTCATGGCAGTCCATGCAGATATATTCCCAGCAGAGCAAACCACCAGGCGACGAGGGCGCAGGGCGTCAGCATTGATGAAGAAGGCCCAGAGGAAGAAGCAATCAGACTGCGAAGTCAGAACACTGTGTGTGAGAGAGAGAAAGAGTGCGAGAGAGAGAGAGAGAGAGAGAGAGAGAGAGAGAGAGAGAGAGAGAGAGAGAGAGAGAGAGAGAGAGAGAGAGAGATGGTTGATGTGTTGGAAACATGGAAAAATGTGTAGGAATCTGAGTGACTATCACTAGACCCAAGCTGTTATAGCTAGACAACTGGGTCAGAGCATCTCCAAAACTCCTCTTGTATGGTTAAATGGAGAAAGCAATTGATCGTAGTGACTTTAATGGTGGCATGGTTGTTGGTGCCAGATGGGCTGGTTTGTGTATATCAGAAACTACTGATCTCTTGAGATTTTTAGGAACACCTGTTACTCAGAATAGTGCAAAATAACCAACAAACCAAATACCAAAACATCCAATGAGGTTCAGTTGTTTGATGAAGGTTACGGTAATTCCAATAACAACCACTTACAACAAAAAAAGAGCAGAAAAGCATTACAGTACTGCTAGTTTGGAAATAGGAAACAATGACAGAGCCTTTAAGATCACTTTTTGAAATAAAATGTGAATAAAGGGATCTGAAAAACTTCTTTTTGTCAGACCCCGGATACGGAGGATTGAGACAGACCCGTTCGCAGGATAGCTTCAAATGAAAGGGGTTTAATACATAAGGAAGACAAACATAATCCACACTACACACTGGAACTAACATAACGATATTAATGAATCCGCGTTGCCGATGGCAGCTCACATAAATACACAATAGGACAATCATACACAATGGGGAACAGGTGTGATGACCGGGAGGAGCAGACGAAGGCGGGGCAGTCACGTGACAAAAACAACAACAAACGCAAAAGTCAACGCTGATCCCTGACAGATCCGTGCTGATCCCTGGCAGATCAGCGCTGATCCCTGACACTTTTCTTAGAATAAAGATCTAAAGGTAATAAAAAAATAAAAAAAAAACTGTCATCTTCTGACTAACTGTCTCCGAAGGAAATAATGAGCTATGAGCTATGACACAACAGTTTCTTTGAATCCCTGTTGTTTGTAGGCTTAAAAAGGCCTTATTGTAAATACCAAACGTCACTCAACATTTACAAGGTGTCCTTTCTGACACTCGCTTAAATCGCAAGTAAATAAAAGTGACAGTGCAGAACACATCATGTCCATCATTCACACAGCTTTACAGAAAGAATGCAGATTGATATAATTGCAGCAGTTTAATAAAAATAATTTGAATATAGATTTTATTTGTCATGCGGTACAACTACATGACGATTGTACGTCTATTGTATGACTACTGAAAAAAAAAAACCTTTCGACTTCTTGTTAAAAGAAACCAAATCAAACCAATGTTATTCATATTCTATCCTTACCCCTAGCACTTTATTTTTACAAACCGGCGTAAAATAGTGCATAAGTGTACAATTTGTGATGCAAAACTCAAAATATAATTGTATTTTCGTTAGAAAACATGACATATATCATATCATAATCTTATTATTATTCTTAATGTTTTATAATCTTGTTGCTAACAAAGCTTGTTTTCACGGAAAACACCCATTTTATTTTTCTTTTTTAAAGTTCTTTTTTTTTTTTCTTTTTTTTTTCTTGCATAAGACAGGTTAAGAATTCTGTTTGTTTTTTGATAGACACCAAATATATATTTTCCATTTTGAGCTGAATGCTGAATGACTGGAGATTTTTCCCCCATGTGTTTTTTTTTCTTTCTCTTTCCATTTCTCTCTGTATTGAAATATCAATCAGTGTCTGTCTTTATGGATGACATGAGATGCAATGAATTCTACACAAAACCCATTGCTCTTTCACTAGATATTGTGAACAGACATCGGTCCGTTTTATGCCTTCAGAGACGACGCTGTTATGCTGTTAGGACTGCTATGAGACTCTTTTTACTACTGAGTTTTCTATTACATTTTTCTCCATAGTGCTGCTACTGGGACAGTTTTCTTAGAGCGTCACAGCTACTAGCGCAGCTTATCTACTTCAATTGCATCATACTGTTGAGTCTATAGTTTACAGACAATCCAATAATTCTTACATTATTGCACTCTTAGACTTTTTCTCATCTCCCCTATATTTCTCCTAAATATGATCCCCTGCCAATTCCCACCCAAGAGCTGAAGACAACCATATGATTCCTCCTATGAAGCCAGCTGTATGTGCTAAAACTGCTGCTCATGTTGCATCACAGGGCGGCGCAACACTCTTGGAGGAGAACCCTCTACTGCATACTGTAGATACTGTAAGCTCAAACATGGCCATGATTTCTTATATTATTAACCAAAAAAATCTTACAAATTCGGCTGGGAAAATTTCTTAATTCATTACTGTACACACCCCTTCATGCTTGTTTGCATATTTACTCACACATGCCTTCTGTAAATGCATTCTCTGATCCATCTATGTCTTGTTTTTATCGTCGTATATAATATGTCTGCCTCACTGTAATGTTTTGTATACACCTTTTTCTCTAGCACCAGAAATAAAATCCTTTTCTGTGTGAACATTCTTGGCAATAAAGCACATTCTGATAGACAGAGTGAATGTTTTTGCTTTGTTCTAATGTTAATGCTGCATTGTCTTTGTTCATACTTAGTCCAAATACATTTTTGGTTCTTTTCAGTATATATATATATATATATATATATATATATATATATATATATATATATATATATATATATATATATATATATACCTCCACACTCATTCCACCGCTTTGAGCTTCAAATGCCTTTGTGTGCATTTAAGTGCAATTCATGACACATGAATTTATGGCACACACATTTAATGACCATGCTCATTCATAATGCTCATAAAGCAGGTCATCTGCTATAATACTGTTTTCTCCGGTTACACGCATTATAGCACGACTCTGTGGTAGCTCAGGAATGGAATGATATTTTCATGGAGCACAGTTTGCAGTCTGTGTTGTTTTTTCGATTTGAAACATTAATCATGAAATAGATCCAGATTGCTGCATTTTGTCATCTGTTCATTACTGTAAAAAGGTGTAGTGCTTGATGTTTTATTGATATTCCATGTTTATTCATCTAGCTGATGTATTTATCCAAAGCTTTTTACAAATTAGGAAATGCAAGCAAAGCGATATATATATCAAGCCGAGGAATAGTGCTATCATAGAAGATTTGTAACTGAGTGCTGAAGGAGAAAGGTGAACAGGGTAGTTCTAGTGGAGACGTTTTTATTTTATTTCTTTATTTGAGTTAGCTGTTAATTGTTTGTTTGAAAATAGAGACTAATTCTGCTGTCATAGTATCATATAGTATATAATATCATATGTATTATCTGCACATGAAGCTTGTTTGTCCAGCGATTAAAATGTTACTTGTTAAAAAATGAACCAACAATCTGAAACTTCCGAGAGGTCAGGGTTTGGATCTCTTCCTCTCGCTGTGGCTGTTGCCTTGAGTGGTCCAGCAAAGAAACAGGGTGTGAAAGTGAGCTGTAAACGTTGGCGCGTTGCAAGAAAGCACTTCTCTTAACACCCATTAACTCGAGGACACAGTGCTGTTCAATAATTTACAACTCTGAATTGAGCTATAGATCATCCTACGGCATCCTGCGTGTGTGTGTGGGTTGTGTGTGCTGGTGTGAGTATATGTGAGTGTATATACTGTAAAGTAGACTGTGCACAGCTGGTGAAAGACTTCTCTCAGGTCTTGCAGCCATAATTGCAAACAAAGTAGTTTCCTATCAAAGTATTATTATTATTATTATTATTATTATTATTATTATTATTATTATTATTATTATAGATATGATCTGATTTTGACGTATTAGTTAACTTTTATATTTTGTGATAACTTTGAATCAGTTTCAAAAACTATTTAGTCGCCTGAGGTTGGCGTGAAATGTTCAGAAATTCAGAATGATAAAGAGAAGAAAATTATTATTTTATAAAACTATTTTATAATTATTATTAAAAGAATCAGAATAATTTTGCATATCTATTAAATCCTTTACACAATTGTGTGAATCATTTTAATTTGTCAATAATAATTGATTTAGGATTGCTGCATTTATTTCAAATATTGATTCATCCATCTTTCTCCATCGATCCAAATTGTTTAATATTTACTGTATACCCCTTAGCCACTAAGTAAAGGAAAGGATACTGATACAACAAACAAATCTACTTTACTAAAGGTTTTTATTTATTTATTTATTTATTTATTTATTTATTTATTTATTACTAAAAATAAGAAAAAATTTGAAATATGTTGTATATGGTGTAAATCAAATGGGAAAGAATTCCCAATTAAATCCAGTTTAATAGTACATAAATTCTACAGTGTGAATACTTATGCAAGGTATTATTTCCTCTACCTAAATACATAGTTGTGTCTATGTATGAATTTACTTAAATTAATACCCGATGCGTGATTTACAGAATCTAAAATTTACTTGGAGAACGATGATTGTGCAGATTGATACATTTTCCTGCCAAATCAGGATTAATTATTTTTTAATATTTCTTTCATCGTGATTTCTTAATATTACATTTGTTTTCTTATTAAATTAGATTCACACCAGAGTTCAACAGGGCAATAGTTTCTGTCCATCTAGTGTGCCTTAAGTTTTTCAGTGTGTCTCACCACTTCCTTCCAGAAAACAATCCTTTATTTATTTATTTATTTATTTATTTATTTATTTATTTATTTATTTATTTATTTATTTATTTGTGAAATCTACAATATTGGCCTACATTGCTGAGCCTAGTCAGTGACTCTGCTCATAATCATTCATCATTTATCCTCGCTAGATTTATTGTTGATTCCAGAAAAGACTGGGTGTAATGCAGCAATGCACCCTGCATGCGATGCCAATACATTGTGTGCACACACACACACACACACACACACACACACACACACACACACACACACACACACACACACACAGGATCTTACAGAGTATCCTGGAGCTTTGAGGCAGCACCGCTTCCCGCTGTGCCAATATGCCGCCCTCAGCTCATAATTGTTAAAGCTTTTTCATACAGAACAGCAGAAAGAAGATGCACAGCAGGTGTCTATAATAAAATATTTGCAGGTCCCCTTGTAATAAATCTCTGGCATTCAGTGAATGAACACAGGACCTGTGAGTTTCCACCAGCTGTCATGGATATCTGCATGATTCTCTTGTTTTTGGATCATAAACTTATTTACAGAAAACATCATGATATTGTGCCATATGCAAATATAAAGGGGGTTTTATAGAGTATCTATAATTGTCATTATGTGTTAAGAGCCCATTTAATCGGCTTGTGTGATTTGAATGTTTTTATTGTTTTTTCCTACAGGACGAAGTGATGTAAAGCAGATAGCGAGTGTTTCTTCATTATTTCCAGAAGGACACTATTTAACCTTCTGGATAAGCACATAAAGCAGATGTATTACAGCATGTACATGTGGGATAACTGCTCCCTTAGATGGCTTAAACAACACTGAAGATGTTTGTCTACAGTTACCAGAATAATAATCCATAATATATGTCTTTGTAGGGGTCAAATCTTTGAACTCATTATCTATATTATCTATATTTTATCTATATAATCTATGGATATTATATATATATATATATATATATATATATATATATATATATATATATATATATATATATATATATATATATATATTAGCACGCTAACCTTTAGCAAATTTTAAGCATTTATTACATGCCTTATTGACTAAGTTTGTGGATACTGCTGGAATTTGTGAATCTATCTATCTATCTATCTATCTATCTATCTATCTATCTATCTATCTATCTATCTATCTATCTATCTATCTATCTATCTATCATTTTTTGAGAAGGCATAGTTTCCAAAATGAGAAAATTAAAGCACTTGTATTATATATAATTTGCTGAAATCTGTTTCTACATTTATTTTGACCCTTTACTTCTTACAAGCTTCTAGTTATAAAGTATTGGAGATAACATGATGCAAAGCTGACAGAGTGTATTATTTCCAGAAGGATGTGATTTGGATGACATAACGTCGATATAACACTGCATATGAACTGGGATCACCATGTTACAGTATGTTACATGTTATGTTACAAATGTTACAGTAGACTGGGTTGTATTTATCACACAAAAACATCATTTAAATACAGTATAGTATTTATTCCCACAGAATTCTTTGTAAATTACACACAGACATACACACACACACACACATACACACACAACAAGAAACTGCACACTAAGATTAGTACTTGTTATTTGGAATCAATATAATAAATTTATACCATAAAAACTTTATGAGAAGCAATTGATGATCCACCTGGTAAATAAGAAAAATAAAAGGTTGAAAATAATATATAGCAGATATAAATGGATTTCATTAAATAAAGAATGAAATAATATAGAAATAAAAGGATAATAGAAATAAGAAATAATAAAGTAATCTCTATATCTTCATCCCCTCTGGCATTTTCATTACAAATATGTGTACAGATGATTTACTCACATCCACTGAGGACTGATAAGAGTGTTGATGTGGCTGATATAGTGAACATTGAGAGTAGTATGGAACACATCCAAAGTGGTCTTACGATGGTGATGATTTGGCCTATAAAGTGAGCATGGTTTGTTGTTTGGAACACGTTCACTGTAGACTTATGACAGTGTTGATGTGGGTTTTATAGTGACCATGGTGTGTTGTTTGATACACATCCATGGTGGACTTAAGATGGAGTTTAAGTGACCTATACTTTAAAGTGAATAGAGTGTGTGGTTCAGAGGATGTCCACAGTTGAACATACGATAGTGATGATGTTGTCTACTGTATACAGTCAAAATGGTGTGAGCTTTGGAACACATCCACAATAGACTTATGATGGTGTTGATTTGGCTTATAAAGTAAGAATGTTTTGTTGTTTAGAACACATACAAAAAGAGAACTCATGATGGTGTTGATTTGGCTTATAAAGTAAGAAATTTTTTGTTGTTTAGAACACATCCAAAAAGAGAACTCATGATGGTGTTGATTTGGCTTATAAAGTAAGAATTTTTGTTGTTTAGAACACATCCAAAAAGAGAACTCATGATGGTGTTGATTTGGGTTATAAAGTAAGAATTTTTTTTTGTTTAGAACACATCCAAAAAGAGAACTCATGATGGTGTTGATTTGGCCTATATGGTGAACATTCTGTATGATTTTACACACATGTAGTGTGGACGTATGGTGTTGATGTTCCCTGTATTGTGAACATGGTGTGTGGTTTGGAATACATCCACAGTGAACTCATAATGGTATTGAATTGGCCTATATAATGAACATGATGTGTGGTTTGGAACACATCCACAGTGAACTGATAATCAAAGGAAACAAAACATATGGGTTGGAATCCATCCACAATGATCTTATGATGTCATTGATGTGGCCTATATACTGTAGGGTGTACTGTATGATGTGAGTTTTAGAACACAATAAACACAATTAACTGATAATGGTGAAGATGTGGCCTACATGGTGAATAGTGAACATTGTATGTGGTTTGGAAGAAATCTTTTGTGGACTTAAGATGGTGTCCTGTATGATGTTCATGGGTTGTGGTTTGGAATACATCCACAGTGGACTGAAAGCAGTGAATGGATGAGGGTGTCGATGTGGCCTATATAGGTTTAGAATAAATCTACAGTCGCTTCATTGTGTTGCTGTGGCCTACATATGACTATATGGTGAATATGTATGTGTGTGTGTGTGTGTGTGTGTGTGTGTGTGTGTGTGTGTGTGTGTGTGTGTTCAACACTACAGTAGTGACTACAGCAAAGTATACTTAGATGTTGTTTTTCAATAGTCATTATGACATTACATTATAGCAAAATGGCTATCTAGAGGCCCAATCAAATCCAATGGTTATATATTTCATAAGCTTAATTTGCTCTTACTTACATTTCACAGACTAATGTTTCACTAATTAAAAGATTGTCAGGCTTTAAGGATGGTACTTGTCAGGTGCCTGTAAGCCAGAAGAGGATATAAAGTCGTCAGTGGGTGCAGATGGCATGGTCATGGGGGGCTGGGGTGTGACTCGGTAGAGAGATTGAGACACAAAGGCAGAGGAGCAGAAGAGTGTTCATACTGAGTATTCAAAATCTTTGATCGTTGCCCAGAATCTAGGCTGTAAACATGTACTTCAATGGTAATGCTGCTTTATTTAGTTTCTAGCTGTATGCTGACCTTCCGCTTCTGATGATTCAGCTTTTCCATATCCTGTATTATTCATAAAAAAAAAAATAAGCAACTTCTCCCGTTCCTTGTAGCAGGTTCTGTAAAAATGTTCCTTTAAATCAGACTGTTACCATCAAGCAGTCAGTCAATTAGTTTATAATGTTAAAAAACTAGCAAAAGAACATGCGCCGAGAGGAACCACATCTTCAGTTCTGGAAGTTCCTATTTAGACTCTGTTCAGAGATTCTCGATGATATTAGAGATTATAGCATTGAGAAATCAAAGCCGAGGACGACATATGCCTCAATAGGGAACTATAGTGAACTGTACTAGCCATTATTTGCATCTACATTGTAAATGTATTGATTTCACTGGGGCCATTTTAAGAATTAAAGACCAGCAATAAATTTAGCACCTTATAATTAATTTTTTGCTAGCATTACAGTAATCAGTTAGACCAGATTAGCTGAGCCCAAACTGGAACATGAATATAATGATAATTGCTTCTCAGCATGCTTCTAAACCCCAAAGAATATGCAAATAAGCAATTGCCTGTAGTCTGCTGTTCCATCTCTCATGGATTACAATTCTCAGACTGTGTTTGTATGTGTGTGTGTGTGTGTGTGTGTGTGTGTGTGTATACGTGTGTGTTGGTTGGGTGTGGATACGTATGTAATAGTATGGATGTCCTAGAAAAGTGCCGCTGCTACATCCGTTCCCACAAGGCAACTCGTTATACATCTAAATGTTAACCTGATTGTGGGATTATTTTATGTCTTATTTGAAGTGTAATTGTAAGCAAATATAATTATTTGAATATATAGAACCCATTTTGTTGCATCCAGCTCTACATCTGTTTGAATATATTTGATGTGGTTATTTTTGCTGCATCTTTCTGCAATTCCACCCAGGTGACTGTCCCATCTGGTGTCCAGAATGTTCCTTAAATTACTCAGTAGTCATGCTTGAAAAAGGCTATTAAAAACAAAGACGAGCACGACATGCACTGCGGTGTATCTGTGAGAGTAAAAACTCTGTGTTAAACTGGATCAAAACGGATCCCAGCCTTTCATTTCTGTTCCCCATGTCTTTATATGAATGCTAATCCTGCTTAATGCAGATTAATTAACTCATATTTGGGTGAATATAGAGGATAAATCAGAGATAGTCAGCATGCAGTGAGAGCTAGTCACAACCATGCTAACATTAGCTAATCTAGTTCACTGAGGATGCTGCTAGCATGTAGGGGGCTGCATATCTTGCAAATCTTGCAGGAGTGGGCGGTTTCACCTTTGCCCCGGGCAGGAGTGGGCGGTCAGAAAATTTAGCGGGAGATCCGCGGGACCCGGTGGGATTTGGCGTGTAGCCTAATAATAAGAATGGAGTCAACACATGACGTTGAGAAGAAGATTAGTATTAGCATTAGTATTAATTTATCTTATTTAAATGCATTCATGTTTAATTCTGTTATTCTGGACATTAGCCTGAACTAATAATTAGCCTGATCATTTGTATACAATCAAAATTTTCACAAGCTCTCAAGAAAAAATCCGCGGGAGTGGACACAAACAATGCGGGTGTGGGCGGGAGTGGAACACTCAGCTTGGAACACTCAGTTTTTTATAAAAACAGTCCCGCGCAGGGCTCTACTAGCATGTAGCAGCTGCCTTGTTTAGTTAGAAGTGTTTGTATTGCTTTATTTATGTCTGCTGACTATGCTACTTGTTTTTGTTTGCATTTATATTTAAACTTCAGTGCTTTCTAACAATAGACAGTAAATCTTTAGTGGTACGTAATGCTAGCTAACATAGCTAGCTAGCATTACTTGCTAGCTATGACGGGATTTCTGAGGAGATTTTCTAAGCAGCACAGTGTGTGTAAATAATCAAGATACTGTATCAATGACAATGATAGGGAAGTGCTGCTTTTAACACTAGTGGCTAGTTAGTGTTAGTTAGTAGCTAAGTATCGGCCAGTTAGCTCTGGTTCTAATGTGATTTGACGGCTTGGTTGTTTAGTGGCTAAAGCTTCATTGTAAACTTGGCAAAGCAGTTTTTAAGTACAGTAGGTATAATTTATTTTATTTTATTTATTTTAATTTTATTTTCCTCAGAAACCAGAAAAAAAGGCTGACAGACTTAAAAAAAAAACAATCCAACAATGATTTTAACATCTTTATAATAATAATAATAATGTTTGTTGAGAAAAGAAAAAAGGCATAGCAAAAAATTATACATCCTGAAGCGTTTTTATAATGTGTATCTATATTTAAATGTAATGGATGAATCAGTTTTTACTATGTATGCACATAGTAAGTATGTAGAATTACAGAGAAAACCTAAACTGCAGATCGAGCTCAATTATCTTGCTTACTACAAAGAGTCGCTGCACATTTAAGCGTATAGACAGAAAATAAAAATGCTAGCTAGGCTTAAGTGATGTTTATACTGTTTATACTTGCAATGCGAGCAAACTCCAGCTACAGAAAATCAATCTAGAGCTACAGAGTTTGTCCCTTCCATTGTTTGTTTCATTAAGCCTGTATTAATGCATTTAACCAGCTAATTATGTTGCCATATCTTATTATTCTAGGCTAACACTTTTCAAGTTCATTTGATTTCTAGGCAATCATAACATAAGACTGTACTGCACACTGGAGATATGACTTGCCCTGTGGGCTAGTAAAATTTATGATTCATCCACCTCTGTCGTCATTGAATTCCCTCTACCTTTCTCTCTATTCCCATTTTGTCTCGCTCTTCATTGCCCCTTGTACTATAACAGCTCCTGACAGATACACCTACATAGACAAGCGAGAAGGAAGTGACATAACACAAGAATGGGAACATAAAAAATGGATGTGTGACAAACAGCTCATTTGAGAGGATACAGTCACACATCAATATAGATGAAGAGATGCTTGCCTTTCGGCAACCCTACAGTAGTTTCACCCCACTTACTATTCTCTTTGATAAAGCAACAAAGAAAGTCAAAGAGATGTGTACAAACTAAGCTTTCTTAAAAAAAACCAGTGGGATCATTTTTTGAAGCACAATAAAAGATATTACATTTCACCCTAGACACTAGAGACTGGAAGTGTGGATTGGAAGTGGGCGCTGCTATTGATAGGCTGAACAAGAGATGGAGTCACATGGAGCCGAGCAGCGATGCCTGGAATCGTGTTCCAGTGGTGCTCTGATGACTCTGTCATGTGTGTAATCCTTTGTCATCCACTAATGAGTGGAGGGATAAATCATTATCTCGGCTGTGGGGAGGGGAAACGGAGTGGGTCTGGATTTTTCTATGCAATGTATAGTCCCTAAAGGAAACAAGACATGTGTCAGATGTCAATCGGCTGAGGGGACACAATAAACTCCTTATGAATGTTTAATGTTACTATAGTTATGTTAGTTGTCAGTATGGATCAAATTCTGTAATTACTGTATGTGTTTAAAGGTATTTAAGAATGTATATTACTACATATATTTAGAGTTGGGTAATTCAGATACTAAACACAGCACTGTACTGTGGCTGCTGGATTATTCTTGAGCAAAGGTACGACATCTTAAAACAATAAAAAAAAAGTCAGAGGGAGAAAATATTAACAGATTAAGATACGCGTTTCTGCATACTTAGTGATGTCTTTCTTGGACCTTTAGTTTAAAGGGATGATCAGTGGTGTCACATTTAAAAGGTATGTACATTTAAAAGAGATGGCCTTGAATTCCACAGATTTTTGTGTGTTTTTACAGCCCAATGCATTAATTTCTGTTTACTTAAAAATGTCAGACAGTTTGGATTCGCAACAAATTTCCTTAAATACAAAGTCAGGATCCATTGTAATTAAGATTCACCAAAATCTATGCTAGTGAAAAGCGCTTAAGTCTGTACTTTCCCATGCCTGAGGTCTGATTAATATGCGCTCAAATTTTCCAATACATTCTCACTAAACCCCTATAATTGTGTCTATATAAGACATGTCCAACTGTCATTCTTTTGATATGCTGAGTAGCTTAGGGACATCTGCTGCTTTTGTTTGCTTATGTTTTTAATAAGTGGTATATAAACGTTAAGGTCATATACACCCCACCCGGATTCCCACTACAGCTACATTGTCTTCAACTGCTCTTTCATATCGAGCTAACATCTTGAAAAAAAAAAAAAACAGACATTTATAGGCAATTAACACTCATAAAAGAATGGTTTATATGCTCGTCTGAGGAACAGCACTCGTGGAGAAACATGGGCCGTAATTTCGCAATTAGAGCGAGGCATCTGAAGGAGAGAGGTTGAGAAGAAGCTACATTAAAGCAAGTTATATTATATCCCCTGAAGATATCGATCCTATGACTGACCTACTGACAACACACACGCAAACACACACACAAGTACACGCTTACACACATGCTCAAACCAATAAATCATCAATTCTGGGTTTTTTTGCACATACTGTAACATGCACTGTTATTGAAGCAGTGAAATTTAATGGTAATGGAGGTGTATAAACCATAACAGCTTAAACAGCCTCTGTAGAAATATCTCAGCACAGGGATGAGTCAGTGCAACCAGGCTGATCGAAGCAAAAAAAAACAAAACGTCTGTGTGTCTGTTCGTTTGATTAGCTTTCCGTGTGTCACTTATGGACCTTGAAACCAAGGTTTCCAAGAGAAGATGTTATACTTGTTGTTGTTTTTTTTTTTTAAATATAGTATATAACGTATTAAGTGTTGTGGTCTGAGAAAACACAAAGGTTTCTTGAATCTGTTTTTTTAACCAGTAAAGAGGAAAGAAAGAAAACAGTGAAAAAAGTAATGGAAAGTTTGTTTATAGCTGCTATAACATGCTGTAAGTGATAATAGGGCTTATTTTAATGTGATATTATCCAATTAAAAACTGCGGTGTCCTCCATTTTTGTTTCAGAATCTCAGAGAAACTTGAAAATTTCTTCACTCAGTAGCTCTTCAATCGGTAGCTCCAGTCCTTTTCACATAATTCCCTTTTCCTCACTTCATCCTCCACTACAATCTCTCAACTATATTGTAATGACAGAAAATTTATTATTATAATACCCATATAATGTGACCAATTATTATTATTATTATTATTATTATTATTATTATTATTATTATTATTATTATTAAACGGCTCAGAATTGACAATACTTTGTGTTGTAGCATGTCGCGCATGAGGTTGGAATTAAATTAAAAGAGTCCATACATGACAAACACAGAAGTAAAGTAAAAGTGTCAATACTTGACAAACCCTAAAGTAAAACGGAAGTGTCAGTATTTGACAAACCAAGATATCTAAAAGGAATCAGTTATCAAACCTCTGATATTCTATTCGATAAATATTCATTAACATGTACAAATTACACAGTAAAGCCAACAGCAAACATATATATATAGTTCCAAGATTACAGAGTCTGTTCTTAGTTTTGTTATTTAACCTTTCGTCTAATACAATGTAATAGCTACTGAGAAGAATAAGGGTAGCTGCAATAAATACATCAAAGGCACCGTTGCACTGCTTGTGCACACACAGATGTAGAGCACTGCAGTGGAGATCACGAGGGAGGAACCCTTCTGCGTTAGACTACTGCAGCATCAGCAGCTTTCAAACCTACACTAGCGATCTGCTGGTCCACATTTTCCCCTCTACTCTGTTTTAACACCCACAAAAAAGTGTATGTGTGAGACTGTGTGTGTGTGTGTGTGTGTGTGTGTGTGTGTGTGTGTGTGTGTGTGTGTGTGTGTGTGTGTGTGTGTGTCTGTCTGTCTGTCTTATCTCACCCAAGCCTGTGTTGTCCCAGAGGACAGGATGATATGAGTTTCTCCCGCCTTGGGCATACTCACTCAGAGACACACATGGCTAACGGTAGATTATACGTATTGCATTTATTTATGTGAAATAAATTTTTTGACCACATAATGTTGCTGGGGGAATGAATAGAAGTGTCGGAGCATAGAGATGGGGAAAATGCAAATATTCTCGTGAATTTCTTATACACTTCATAAAGTCCCAAACTTATGTCCGTATTCGCATGAAAGGGAAGTCGCGTGTATTCTGAGGCGGGTTACGCATACTGTTCGTATATTCGCTGCTTTTTTAGCTTCTCATTCATGGAAAGCAAATGAATGGAGGTAAGAAGTTTTAGCTGTGAAATGTAAAAAGATGTGAGATAAAAGCAATAGGAAAAAAATATATGAAGTATTGTTAAACAACAACAACGACTAATAAAAGTTTTTACAGTTTGGTTAAATATACAGAACACAGTCTGTCTGTCTGTCTGTCTGTCTGTCTGTCTGTCTGTCTGTCTATCTATCTATCTATCTATCTATCTATCTATCTATCTAGCTATCTATCGTAATTCTATACAACCTGTTTAAAATGAAGAGTTTTGTCATAAAAAAAAAACTGAAATAAATTGTTTCAGATTTTTTTTTCCCCATCCTCAATGTGAAATGACAGTGTATAAAAATGAACTAAAAAAAACAATCAGAAATGTTCAAGGAAAGAAATAGGAAAATGTGTTTACATAATAAATGTTTACACATAGTAAACAATGCCCAATTTGTGTGTGTGTGTGTGTGTGTGTGTGTGTGTGTGTGTGTGTGTGTGTGTGTGTGTGTGTGTGTGTGTGTGTGTGTGTTTGGTGTGAGTGTGTGTTTTGGGTGCGTGTGTTGGTGAACATTTTATGTGTGCATTTTTGTGTCTGTACAGGTATGTATGTTCATTGCGCTGAAAAGGGTAAAAGTGTGACCTATTGCCCCACTAAATGTGCGGAGGACAAGATTAATTTTACTTGCAGAGTTCATAATTTGGGAACAATCTTGGTAAATTTCAGGCAAATATGTGAAGGAAACCCAAGTTATGACACATTATACTTTCCAGATGAGTCAAATAGACCCCAGGTCTGCACAAGGGTTATATAAATACGATATGTACTATGGCAATGACAAACAGCACACAATTTTTTTATATAAATTAAACAGACTATTTTGTATAGATAGGCCTTGAAGGTTTCCGTCACAGACAGTGGTTTGGCCTGCCTTGGATCTGAGATACTCTGAGTGAACGAATGCAAACGAGCCAGGCCTCACAGATGATGGGGCCGTTTGCGCAACAAAAGCAGGGCTGAAGAACTGTGAAAATCTCAACAGGGGGGAATCACACCTTGGGACCTGCACCAGAAAATAAAAAATCCAGTATTTCTAGTGATAAGTATGCACACCCTATAATAATTGGGGATGTGGTTGTGTTCTTCACACATTTTCTTTTCTTTGTGTCATCTGACTGCTGAAACATAAAACGGAGTAAATGGAGCATCGCAGTGACATCACCAAGACCAAGACCAAGACCAGGACAAGCACAGCAAACATGCCACGGATTAAAAAGAAGCTGATTAAACACTCCTCTGTTATGCGTACATATCACATTAAGTACCTTTTTGTTGAATTTAAATTAAACCTTTAAATTAAATCCATGACAATATTATTGATGACAAACAATTGTAGCCTTATTGGCCTTAAATGGCAATATATAGTATTTTAAGTCTATTTATATCTTCAGTCTCTTAATGATAGATCAAGCAGTGCTGCCTGGAACCATAAAAAAAGACTGTGAAGCCTGTAGTCATCTCAGTTTGAGACCTGATACACGTACGTACGTAATTTTTGTATTAAATCCACACAACATGTGTTTAACTCAATGCTAAGTTATTACCGTCTTATTTTATTTATGTTCAAAGAGGCTGCAGGTTACAACCTACTTAATCCAAGGTTAAAACTCCTCAGGTACGATCAGCTAAATCACAGAATGCTCAGCTCTAAATCTTATAGTCTTTACACCTGCCCTTTCACAATCCCCCAAATCCCTGAGGCAATATGCCTGTCTTTAAACACAGACAATCCCTGTGTGTCTTCCGGGATCGCTTCATGAACAACAAATCCCTCACAATCTATCATTTTATCTCAGTTGATTTAAAACCTTAATAACCAGTGCATGGACTACAAATCCTCCAAAAAAAAAATAAAAAAAAAACCACGCAGCACATGTCAAGGCTTTTTAGTTAACCAAAGAATCCTAAAATCCCATGATTTCCCATGTACATGTTATTGGGCTACAAATAATAAATACACTTAGGTTTCTGTTATTTATTGTCTGTAACAATTAAGATAGAAAAAAAAATGCCTACACAGTGTCTAAATCACTGTTAAAACGTCTGTTCGTTGTGGATGTCGTCTGTCACCGGACTAGCCGCTGTAGTAAATTCAGCAGGTTTTTGTTTCGAGATTTGCTCCTAGGGCTTTCGGGAAACCGAGTTCACTTAACCGAAGCATTTAATCAATTGTGCAGGAAAAAACAAGAACAACAAAAGTAAATCAGCCATCTAGAAATCCAGTAATCTCTTACTTCAATATAGACTGTTTTCAGATGACCCTGCCATGTACTCTCATGTATAAAGAGCATGCTGTTTTAAGATCCTCTATTCAAACTCTTCTATTCCTGTGCTAATCCACTAAGAAGATAATGCTGAATGCTTGGATCTGATTGGCCAGAAGTGTCAGAAATGGTGATTGTATCCATCAGACCCGATACTTTGGGATAGCGACAAACAGGAAACCAAAACCACGGGACAAAATGAGGCGACAACGACTCGGCAAACAAAATGTACAGTACCTGAGACGACGCATATACCTAGGGAGAAAAGTCAAGGGAAGATAGGGAACAGATGTGTGGAGGTGGAAAACAGAATAAGGATCAGGCAGGGAAACACATGTGAGACACAATATAAACAAAATCACATGGTAAGGAATAACAGAAAACCCTGTAAACAAACAGGTTTTGTTTCTATTCCCACCGGAAATAGTCCAACATCCTTACAATAAAATGTTGTTAAATATTCCATAGTGTTGATCCATCCATCCATCCATCCATCCATCCATCCATCCATCCATCCATCCATCCATCCATCCATCCATCCATCCATCCATCTCTTATTTTACTGGGTCACAGGGAACCTAGAGTCCATCCCAGGGGACTCTGGACAGGATGCCAGTCTATCACAAGACACTTAGATGAATATATATATTCAGGATGATTTTTATGGAGGATGTGGTAAGAAGTCTCCAGTGGCAGCTTGTTCAAGCACTTTCAATTAGGAAATCATTTCTAATAGTAACAACTAAGTCAAGAAGCCAAAAAATGTCTATCTTGGGTGACAAAAAAACATTAAATGTTACTCAAACATACGATGTGTCAATTTTTATATATTTTAAAATTGTTCATGTCAGTGGGAGAGGGGAAAAAAAGCTTTTTGTCTTTACTGGAAAAATAATCAATGATGCGGTTCCTTTTTACCGATTATTATTGAATCAGCATAAGGCCTTTGTGGTTACAAGCAATTAGGAGGAGTAGAAGCTCCGAGTAGCTCTGTCTTCATTTTAGTGACCTATATATTTGCCTACTCAAAGGTTCTAACCAGATGCATTGTGCATCTAATATATGTTTATCCATTGCAGACTAGACCAGCACTTAGCATATTATCTTATCATATACAGTACGTATATGGTATCATATCATATCTGCACGTCATGCCGTAACGACCGTTCAGAACTGAGAGTGTTAGCTGAGCCAAATTGCACTCCATGTCGTTTAGTAATAAGTGGATATTAATTTGGCTAATCTGATTCCTCAATAAAATTCTTGATTGATTCTTCTCTTATATTATACCCAAACCATGTCAGGTTGTTTTTGGCACATTTATGTTTTTGTTACTTCAATGGATAAATTAATAACACTGATACTTGTGGAAATAGATGTGTCCAAAATATTGTATACTGTACAGTTGTCGATTTCTTGAGATTTCATGAGATCATAAGGCAAAAAAAGCGTCTTTCGTTTGTTTTTTACACTCTATGATGAAAAACAAAAGTATGAGGTGTCCAATGGTGCATAACTTTACAGCAAGACATACGCTGATTTAAAAAATGTTTGATTTCACTTAACATGTGTCAGGTCTGTATAGAATCTTCCAAACACTGACTTTGAAATTCAGGAACTCAAGAACTGGAAAAGAAATGTAATGTTGTTGGAAAATTTTTGCAAGATTCAGGTCAAATGTCAAGTGTAGCCATAGGCATTGTTATATTTAGGTTCTTTGATGCATAGTCTAATGGAAAAGCCAGCCAATATTACAAGTGTAAGTGTTTGTGTGTGTGTGTGTGTGTGTGTGTGTGTGTGTGTGTGTGTGTGTGTGTGTGTGTAATTCCAGCTTCTCCTGTCTCTCATCCATCCCACCACGTCACTGATGAGTTTCTAATGTTACGCTAAAGTGCCCATTTTCGCCCACTGATATATTTCTGTGTTTTTGCAGGAGACGTTATGCATCAGCCAAGTCAGGGAGAAAGACAAGCGGTATGAAGTGACCAGGAAAGAAACCAAAAAGGAACGATGCAGATGAGCACAAAAGTGACACATGGTAATAAAAGAGGGAAATGTGAGATGTTTTGTCTGTGCCTGAGGAAAAAATTTTGTGCATTGGCTTCCTGCATGCGTTTTTATTTAATTATTTATTTTTGCTGCATCCAAAATTGCTTTTTACTACAACAGACAGAAATAACAGTGACTTTCATCACTGCACTGCTGGTGCGGGAGCACAGAAAATCTCATGTGGTAACAGTATTTTCTATACTGCTACTGTAAAAAAACAACAACTCAGCATCAACTGGTGGAGTAGAGATCCTTGTAAGAGCATAACTGGCTGGAAATAGAGGCTTAGATTAAGGAGCAGATGGTTTATTTATTTTTACCAATGACTACTTGCATTGGTGGATGTTTACATCTGTGAAATGAATATATTCTTTTAAGTAAACACCTGAACCCTGGATGTTCACATCTGCCTGCTTGAGGTATTCAAGTATAGAAACTACACTGAAGTACTTGGGTCCTATTTATCCCATATTGAACAAATTATTATTATTTTTTATTATTATTATTTGTATAGCACTTTTAACAGTGGACATTGTCTCAAAGGAGCTTTACACAACATAAGAAATATAGTACAAAAAGTTTGATATTATACAAAAGTTCAAGATTAATATATAGATATATTAAATGTATTTGTATTTATACCCAATGAGTGACTGAGGCAACTGTGGTGAGGAAAAACTCCCTTAGATGGAAGAGCAAGAAAACTTGAGAGGAACCAGACCCAACAGGGAACCTCATCCTTATTTGGGTGACACTGAAGGGTGTGATTATAAACTGTTATAAACATCAGAGAGTGTCATTCAGATACAGTACAGTGAGGTTGCTGTCCTCAAAGACCGCATAGAGTTAGCATCTTGTCTTCAGGATGCCTTAGGATCCTCACAAGGTTGGCTTCTTCTCACTGAAGGTCCAAAATCTTCATGAGGCGGAACACCACTGGAGCTGACACAATCTCTAGATGCCTCAGGGTTTTGAGAATTTTACTGTACCACTCTGTATCCAAATCTCAAAGCTGATGAAATCCTACAGGGCACTCACATACAGTAGATGTCCAAATTCTGTAATAATTGCAAAGACATTTTGAACATAAGTTGATATATGACAGTGAGGAGCCCAGACCCTGGTATGCATTATAAATATAGAGCTGTTCATTATTTAAAAGTAGTAGATATTGTCATAAAGCAGCTTCACACAAATCTAGTCCTAATGAGCAAGAAAGGGCTGACAGTGGCAAAAAATAACGACAGGAGGAACAACATTTGTGAGGAAAATGATTTCATTCAGTTTCCTGACCCTTTTTTTAATCGTATTATAAAATAAAAACACAGCAGTCATAGCGTATTAGATAATCATCTTAACTTCAGAATTGATGACAACTATTTTAATGAAACTTATTGGAAAATATCTTTTCTAAAAACTATTATCAATGTTTACCTGATCCTGTTAGCAAGACATGGTTAGCTTACAACATGACACGACTCTATCATCCCAGTGTCACAACACTGTTTAATGTTTGTTTCAAGGTAACAAAGCATGACAATCACTAGCTGTTATGTCAATGTGACACCAGAATTGATGGACACTTGATGGTTTTTATAATGACAGCTAATGCCTCCTGGAATAAGGTGTCCAAAATTGTGTATGGAGGGTTTAGTTTAGTTACTTACACACAGTAGAGGTTATGATGGCCTGTTACCACTGCCTTGGAGTATCCTGTTCAAATATACAGCTAAGGTGATCTTCTAGAAAATAAGTGGAGAACATACAGTAATGTGAAATAAAATGCATTGTACCATTGGTTCTTTCTCTAAGATAGCAAGAGTGCTTACTGTGATTGATTCTCACTCTCTCTCTCTCTCTCTCTCTCTCTCTCTCTCTCTCTCTCTCTCTCTCTCTCTCTCTCTCTCTCTCACTGCAGGGACTGGTGGTCAGCAGCACAGTCGTGCACAACGATAGAAATGCACAATGTCTGGCTACAGTACACTCATTTCTACTCACAGTATGCGCACGCACACACACACACACACACACACACACACACACACACACACACACACACACACACACACACACACTTCCTACCATATCTAAATTGAGGCAAACTCACAGTTTACTCGACCTTCTTATGAAGTCCCCTTGTCCCCCCCCCCCCTCTCTTTTCCTATCTCTCTTCAAACCTTACTCCATTCCACACCAACTCCTGTATAAAGTTAGAATGCAGGAAGGCAGATGTAGGTCTAGTGGTCGTATAGAAGTGAGTTTATAAGGCCGTCTGAAGGTGATCATGTTGAGGAAGTCTGCCTGTGCTTGGGTATTCTTCGTTTACAAGGCTTCAGGGTGTGCTGTCTGTGGCAGATAGTTTATGAGAAGCCGTGGTAAAACATGTGATATCGATAGTGGAGCTGTGGTTGACCGATGACACAGAATTATGAATAGTTATATAGTTCAATAAAAAAAATCCCAGGGCTCCTTTTTCTTTTCTGTGTCTACAAAGAATACAGGAATTAATTAGAGGTGGTGGGAAAACCTTCATAAGATGAAATAGTTTAGACTCTAAGTTGTTGATCAAAAACTCAAAAGCTTCCTAAGCTGGGATATGATTGGACTTAATTTACAAATAAAGGCTTTTTCTGCAAATTGACGGAACAAATAAATATTACATGGTAAGATTTTATGTAAAGGACATGTGACATTGACACAAACTCTTTATATGACTAGATCAGAATTTCAAGGTTTATCCAATTACTGTACATAAATGACGACATTAAGAATGGCAGGTTAACATCGATAAACATTTATTGACATTTGGATATTATGACACTTTTGGCACTGGGATTATTTACATAAGATAGTAGTTTGTGAAGTCTTGCCAACTATCAACTATAAATCTTATATCTAAGCATCGAAACTTAAATATTAGGGCAAAGTTCTAACAAGAAAACAGGAAGTAAAGCTGTATGTACTGTAAACGAAAAACCGCACCAATATTGAAGGGCTGGTGAGGCAGTGATAGATCCAGTGGTTAAGGCTCTGGGTTGTTGATCAGAGGATTGGGGATCAAGCCCTAGCAATGCCAAGCTGCCACCATTGGGCCCCTGAGTTAGACCCTTTACCCTCTCCAGTCCAAGGGGTGCTGTATCATGGCTGACTATGCACCCCTACCATGAATTTTGCCCATGGTTAGATCCTTATTTATCCTTATGAGCTGAACTATGTTGATTAGTTGACTTAACAGCCTATATAGCTACATGAATTGTATTTAACATACATATACATACATAAATATGCATCAATACATATTAAAGTTTTCACCTAAATGATGATTCCAGCCCACATGCAGTTCTCGGTGTGCTGTCATATTCATCGGGCTTGAACGGTTTTCAGCATGCACCTCACAGTCTCAAGATAAGTCAAGTCATTTCCTGAAAGCAAACCAATTGTCTCCGACCATATGATCTACAGCATGCAATAAAGGAGGCACATTTTTAACCAGAGCCCCAGGCAGTAAGCTTCTTATTTATTTTTTTATTTATTTTAACCAAAATTTTGCCATTAACATTAACAATGGTAGGCGGATGAACTGTGCTTCATTAAAATCATGCCCGCAGGCTGTGGGAAATTTAGATGCAATGCAATCTTGTAAAAATTTGATCGCTCTCCAGAGGTGGTATGCCCTTTGCCTGGTTGAGTCAAGGCTTAGTACTGTACATGACTGCAGGAAAATTGTTATACACTACATAATCATTATATATAGCAAGGAGCTATATAAAGCATTGCATGCTATTTTAATATTCAACCTTGTTACTATGCATCATGGGGAGCTTGGAGACTATCCCAGGGGACCTGGGACAGCCTGGAACCCTGGATGTGGTGCCTACTCATCACAAAACACAATCACACAGACTTACACACCCGCCCCCATTCTCTATACAAAATTTAGGACGGGAAAAACATTACACATGAATAGGATTAGATCCAAATTGTGAGATGTCGTTCCTTAATTGTTGGCAGATTGTTGTTGTGGAAGAGAAAACCCAGTCATTGAGTAATGATTTTCAACCGTTGTTACCAATAGAAACCCCATTCAGCTTTGCCTCAGTTTTTAAATACGCCATTTATATATATATACTTACCGTCGTCCACTTTAATAGAAACACCTGCTTATTCATGCAGGTATTCTGTTTAGACTGTTGTGTAAAGTTCCCAAGAGATCATCGGTTTCTGAGATGCTCAAACCAGCCCGGCGTCACAGAATTCACTTTGTATATTATTCTGAAGTTTAATGTGAACGTTGTCTGAAGATCTTGACTTGTTTTAGATATCCAAATCGTAGTGTTACTAATAAAGTGGACGGCAAGTGTACTATTATTACCGATTTCTTTAAAAATACCTCTCCAGGCTTTGAAGATTTAATTCTCAGTTATATTTTCAGGAACATTTTTCTCATCAACATGATAATATGTTTGGTTACTGCTGACAGTTGCTGAAAGATACCTCAGCTTTTCGACTGCACTGCTTTTGTCTCAGTATGAGTGAGTCAGGATGAATATGTCTAACTCCCTCTAAATGGGTCTTGTCTAGACTCCGTCTGTTGAAGACAGCTAGTGAATAAGATACAAGCAGCATAATAGATGAACTTGTATTCATTGAATTTCTTGAAACATATACTGTAAGGTAAAAGTTTGACAGTACAGCGTGTTTGGCTGTAATTGTGTAATGTTCGGGAGATTCTCAACTGCTAAGTGCAGTGTATAGCCATAGCACCAGTCAAGACGGTGTATGTGCTTTTTCATATGTGTGTTTGTGTGCAGGGGGCCACGGTGGTTTAGTGGTTAGCACGCTTGCCTCACACCTCCAGGGTTGGGGGTTCAATTCCCGCCTCCGCCTTGTGTGTGGAGTTTGCATGTTCTCCCCGTTCCTCTGGGGTTTCCTCCGGGTACTCCGGTTTCCTCCCCTGGTCCAAAGACATGCATGGTAGGTTGATTGGCATCTCTGGAAAATTGTCCGTAGTGTGTGAGTGAATGAGAGTGTGTGTGTGCCCTGTGATGGGTTGGCACTCTGTCCAGGGTGTATCCTGCCTTGATGCCCGATGAAGCCTGACATAGGCACAGGCTCCCTGTGACCTGAGAAGTTCAGATAATGAATGAATGAATGAATGAATGTTTGTGTGCATTTACATGTTTTAACAGTAAATCACACAATCTTACATAATATCTTTCAATCAGCAAGCTGATACTGTACCAGCTCCAGTTGTGTTCGTTGTCATGAAGATTTGTTGTGTTTTGGACATTCATTGAAATGAGACCAATTATGTTAGGATCCTGATGCATCTAAAGATGTACCAACTCTAGTCGGATTCCGCTTCATGAAGCATTAGGACATTCTAAAAGGAGATGCCAACTACATGTAGTCTTTAAGGACAACAACCTCCTCATCAATACACAATTGCTGGACTGTAAATTTATAATCACACCCTTCCCTTCAGTGTCAACCAAATTAATATGAGGTTCCAGTTTGTGTCTGATTCCTCTCAAGGTTTCTTACTCTTCGATCTAAAGGAGTTTTTCCTCACCACGGTCGCCTCAGTCACCTCAGTCTTGCCCATTGGAGATAAATACAAACACAAGTCTAATATCAATCTTGATTTTTTTGTATTATATTAATCGTTGTATTAATATATTAAATTAATATATTAAATTAATATTAAACTATTTGTATTATGGTTATTATGTTCTATAAATCTGCATTGAGACAACACTATTGTGAAAAGCGCTATTCGAATACATTTGAATTGAATTAAATTTTTTATCTTGAATATATCACTTCAACTCCCCAACCATGAGAAGTTAAGACTAAAAAGCCAAGAAAAAGTTAATATTTAACTGTCCGGATTTTGGGGATCATGTTCCTAAATATATAATTAAATTCATGTTCTTGGTTGCAAGGAGTGGAAACTGTTATGCATTCTGAGACGATGTACTTCCTACCATGGTTTTTAAGAACAGTTCTTTGATTTACTGTAGTCCTCGTGTCAGAATGAACCAGTCTGGGAATTTCCTCTGACCGCTCTATTTCTGCCTTTTGGGTATTTCCACCATTCTATTTCAACTCTAGAAAAAAAATTCAGATTAGTTGTTTCGAAAATTCTCAAACTGACCCGTCTGGCTCCAACAAACATAATTCAGTTTTGATGTCAACGTTTACAGAAGCTATCGATCTGTATGAGCAGGATTTTGTGGATCATGATTGGCTGATTAAATAACAGGATGATTGAGGTGATCCTACGTGTAAACTTTTTGCGCGTTGAACTTTTGTCAATAATAATAATAACTGTGTGCAAAGTAATAACACAACAGACAGTGAAGCTGTTATTAGAAATGTGAAAGATGATAAAGATGTGGAAAAAAAAACAAAAAACCTCAATGATGCAAAGCAGTCAGGAGTTTACTCCATACTATATTTAAGTCCACTCTTAATACTTAACAAAGCTTAGTAAGATATGATGCACATGAACTGGAAAATACATTCATAAAATGTCAAAATCTAATTCATACACAGCAAAAAGAAATATGACAAGTGGATCATTTTGGATATTATTATTATTATTATTATTATTATTATTATTATTATTATTATTGTTGTTGTTGTTGTTGTTGTTGTTATTACATTCATCTTTTTACTAATTAATATTATTTTTTTTACATGTATGTAATGAAAAAAAATTCAAAATTAGTTTGACTATAGTTTAAATCTTTTCACTTAGTAATATGTCATTTTTTGTGTTATTTATTTATTTATTTATTTGTTTGTTTGTTTGTTTGTTTGTTTGTTTATTATTTCTAATTTAAATTAAAGCATCAAATTTAGATTCACTTTAAAGATGCCCCAAAATATATCACTAAATCAGAAATAAAGTGCTGAAAAGATTCCATAATTATATTCAAATAAAAACTATTTTTCTTTTTAATAATGATTTTTAATATTTTAACTTGCCTTTCATTGTGGATTTTTTGTTATAGCATTGTGGAAATGGGCATATAAAGCATGACATTTTGGCTGATCCCAACAGTGAATCATGGTGGTGGTAGCATTATGCTTTTTAGAATTGACTGGAAAACAGTTGCTTAAGAAAAATCACTAATTACTAGCATTTCAGTTTGCTATACTACACGTTGTGGAAAAGTTCATGAAGAGTAAATACTTCTCCAAGGCACCGTAATTAATTGCTACACTCTTCAAAGAATTTGAGTTACTTCTTGTCTTCTTGGCATTATGTTTGAAGCAGAAAAGGGGAAAATGAAGAGAAAAGAGCAGATGGAGAAAGAAAGTTTTCTGACAATATCTAACTGAACGGGCTCTGAATTTACCTTTGTGAATGTTTATTATGCCAGCTGTGCTGGAACCGGCATACTGACAAGCGTACACATTCACATATCCACATACACACACACACACACACACACACACACACACACACACACACACACACACACACACACACACACACACACACACACTTTCCTCAAAAGAGACTCATGAATACAACCCCCCTTACACACACACACACACACACACACACACACACACACACACACACACACACACACACACACTTATATTTAATTCTGTTTTATCTTTTTCCACCACCAGACTTTTGATATGCATGCAGAAAATAAGTAAACAAACAGAGAAACTGCTCTTAAAGTAAGTCTTTGTGAAAATACCTCAGACAACATACACCTCAACCACCAGGGAATGGAAGAAGCAAAACAGGGACATATCCATGTAACATCAGGAGAAGGACTATAGACAGCTCTGAGATGGAGAAGAAAAGGGCATGCATATGTGAGTGCTTTTCTTTCCAGCACAACATAAAGAACAGTCCAGGGTCAGGAAATATCAGAGCTCTGCAGAGCGTGTGCTAATACTTTTTATTGCTCTATACAGGAACAATCGGGGTGAATCACAAGATACAGATAACAAGACTTAAAGAAATGTGGCAACTTATATAACTGCTGTGTGGGCTTTGTTTCCACTGAGAGGGTTGTGGACAGACTGCGGATGGGCAGGGAGATGTAAGATATCTTATATACTGTATTTGGCGTCCTGAGACAACATTCACTTGCTTAGATTTTGACCATTTTTACTGTACACAAGTAAAGTGATGATATGCAGAAAGCATGTGTATGTAAGGTATCAAACAAATAAAACCCACATAAATATTAACGCAGGTGTGGGTAGGAATAAGAGAACACAAGGTACAGAATACACCTAGCAAGACTTCCCAAAAACCAAAACAGTATGATATAAATAGACAAACTAATTAAAGATAACTGTCACGTCTTCCCGATAAGCTTCACATACCCAAATGCAAGATGTTCTCCATTCTTTTTATACACTCACTCACTCATTTTCTACCGCTTATCCGAACTACCTTGGGTCACAGGGAGCCTGTGCCTATCTCAGGCGTCATCGGGCATCGAGGAAGGATACACCCTGGACGGAGTGCCAAGCCATCGCAGGGCACACACACACTCTCATTCACACACTACGGACAATTTTCCAGAGATGCCAATCAACCTACCATGCATGTCTTTGGACCAGGGGAGGAAACCAGAGTACCCGGAGGAAACCCCCGAAGCACAGGGAGAACATGCAAACTCCGCACACACAAGGGGGAAATCGAACCCCGACCCTGGAGGTGTGAGGCGAACGTGGTACCCACTAAGCCACCGTGCCCCCCCTCTTTTTATACACGTATGACATAAAACCATAAGTGCTACACAACATAATTCGGGACAATGACAAACAAAATGATGATGAAGGAATACTGATACAACAGGGCAGGTATAAATAGAGGAACACATTAAGGATGAGAAGACAGGATGGAAGGATGGGAAAACATATGACCTCGAAGGAAGGTAAAAATCGCTGGTGGTCTGACAGGAAATAGTCCCAGAAGTTTTTGACAATAACACAAAACAAGCGAATACAGTCGGAAAGCAAACCAATGATAGGCGGAGAAAGGACTAGAACCAAAACAAAGTCAATAGATGACATTAAAACCCAAACATAGGAAAGGAACCATGAAGTGTAATCAAAAAATCTTTGGCCTTTTTTCCAGAATCCAGTGTGTTTCTAAAATCACCACACAAACAGTATATTAATTAATTGCTCAGCTCTTGCTGTTGATGCTAATCATGAACCCAGCAATGGCAGCTACCGATATCATATGTGAATTTTTTTCCCCATGCATACTGCTGTTTAAAAGAGTAAAGCAGATGAAAAATATTGAATTCTATATGTTGCTCTGGAAACTTTGTATTCTCGGGTGCAATTTCTACTACCTCTAAATATTCCTCCCACTAATCACCTTCAGATGGTCTTATAAACTTAGCGTACAATGCCAATAATCACTACACCCACATTTACCTTCCTGCATTATAATTTTATACAGAGGTTGTGTAGGATGGAGAGAGGAGAGGAAAGGAGAGGAGAGGAGATGAGAGGAGAAGAGTGGAGCGATAGCAAGGGAAAGTATATTATATTCAAGGGGATTTTATAGGAAGGTCGAGGAAAGTGTGTGGCTGCCTCAATTTAGATATGGAAAGGAAGAGTTGTGTGTGTGTGTGTGTGTGTGTGTGTGTGTGTGTGTGTGGGTGTGTAGGTCCCCTTAATGAATTTTACTTATAATTATACTTATGTAAACCAACAGTATGTTCATTTAGTCTTATTAATTCTGGTAAACAATTCTACTGTGTGATCCTTAGCAAATTAATTACTTAAATCAATTTATTTCATAGTTACACGACAAACCGGAGCCGCAGTGTAGTCAGAAGTAATTACTCTATATTATGATGATGCTCTCACCGCTTTCTCGCTAAACAGAGAAAACTGGCAGCCGGTTTGTTCGTTCAATAAGGTTCATCAGAGTTATTGTGTCCACGTTCAGCAGTGGTGTTTAATAGCTCCTATTGAAGTAGACACTGAGGTCTTTAAGGATTTTTAGTTTGTGCTAATTATTTCTGTTCCAAAAGAGCAATATTTTTATTTTATTTATATATTTCTTTTTTTATCTTCCGAGTAACCGATGATATCAAACCCATTTCTATTCTCTGAGATGCCCCAAGTGCTTGTTTATAAGAATCTAAAATTTAAGGGCATTATCTTGAACTGTTAAATTTATATATCCAGACGAAGGTAACAATGTCTTACGCTGAATGCCGACAGTGTCATGACTAATTCTATATCAGGATAGAGAATATAAATATAGGTTTACCTGATGTAGCCTTCTGCACTTGTAGCCCATCCCATATTGTACAATTCGAGATGCCTTTCTGCTTAACACGGGTGTATAGAGTGGATGTTTCAGTAACTGTAGACTTCCTGGTCTGGTCATGCTCTTCTGTAAGTGTAAGATCTTATTTCATATTAAGGGAATCACTTGTCAGCTTATGAAGATGTGATATGTGGGTAAGAGTATTGGTGTGATTCTCCAAAGCCAATTGAATCGTGTACAGATAAATTCTAAGAATAAAAGCAACATAAAGTTTTGGTAAAGTTTTCAATGAAATAGTCAATCAATCTATCTATCTATCTATCTATCTATCTATCTATCTATCTATCTATCTATCTATCTATCTATCTATCTATCTATCTATCTATTTATTTATTTATTGCTGTATTTAATGTTGCTTGGCAGCTATAACATTATGGTACTGGATTTACCAGAAATAAACTGAGCTACAAATATCACTGGTTAATTTTACTGTAATTAAGGCCAGTGTTCAAGGACCAGCACAGCCAAGCTGCCACTGCTATATATATATATATATAGTTCTAAAAAGCTTATGTAGGTTATAAACCCTACAGATTCTGCCTTCAATTCTATCAATTTTTATCAATTTTCAATTCTATCTACAATATCAGAAGTTTCTAGTCAAAGAAATTCTGATAAACAATGTTTTATTGCTTATTTATTTCTTGATTTGTTCAACAGCATTTTTGTTAAATCTTCACAAGGGCAAAACATTTTCTCGGGTTGTGATTCTCTTTCCATTGTCAGTAACTGCAAAACTAGCCAATCATGAGATGTCATGTATGTGGAAGAGGGTTGATAACACTTTTTTCTTCATGTGTTCAGCTACACTTTAAAAGTAGAGCAGAAATAAAAAGGAGTGTCTGAAAAATACTTCTGTTGGAAACCCAGTACAGTAGCTGCCAGACATATTTCTCTAGAAAGAAGTGTCTGTCCTTCTGAATGCTCTGGAGGACAATTACCCAACTCAATTTGTGTAGACTGCATTTTATTAAAATGAGAAAGAAGGAGAGACAGAGGGACCTCTTCAGCGAAGCATGGTGCATTATCGTTCCCCATTTGCCGGTTCAATAAGAGCCCTGGTGTCCTACTCATGAGGGATATTGTTTCATTTGTTATTGCCTTATTCGTTGCTCCGGCATATGCCTGCCTGACATTAAACGCACTTCTTTTCTTCCCCTGGAAAGCAAATTAAAGTAGGATCTTAAAGAGAAATGGGTAAAAATCGAATGCTTGGATGATGAAGCGTGCGCCAAGGCCGCCAGGCCTTGAAGTTGTGTTCATTTCAGCCACGCACAGGGTGACAGAAACATCGAAAATGGCCAGACACGGAGGGGTTTTGAGAGTGCTCAAAGAAGGTAAGAATATTAAAACTCGAGAAAGGCAGAAGAGAGAGATGGGAGAGATTGCTGTGATTATGTTCGAGTTGTTTGGCTTGATAGTGCAACACAAAGGCACTATTCTTCCTAGCAGAGAGAGAGAGTGCAGAGATTAAAGAAGAAAGAAGAGTAAAAATGGGAGAACAAGGACTGCTCTTTTCTCTGAGTATCTCTTTCTTGTCCCCCCCCGCCCTCTTTCTCTTGTTTGTGTCATTGCTATTTGTGCAAGGATCGCAATCAGGCTAGCAAACAACAGCATGCACACAAATACCTTCTGCCACGGTTTCACAATACCTGAACTGCCAGAAGAGCAGTGAGATCTTGACACAAACAGCTAATCTCATCTCTGACTCTGTTATCCCTTTGTGACTTATCCTTCTGTCCCACTCCTGTTTTATGTGGCGTTTAAGGCATGGGGGTGTTTGTGAATGTGCGTGACTGGTGTTTGCTTAAGGCGCAGTGGCGATGTTCGGTACGCTATCTGGTGAGCTTGTGCAGTGTAAACAACATAGCCGGGACATGAGGAGAATGCCCAGGAAGGGGTACAGACAGGTGTTCTTTCTTTAGAGACATGAAGCCTTGTTTCCTTATAGAAGTAGTTTGTTTAATATTATGCACTTATGGTTGATCATCAAATGATCATTTTTACATGATCTCGGAGGGATGTTTCTATAAACTACTTTATAATATATATAATTATTTTAATACCCAATAAACAACTTACAACCCTCCAACTTTTATAACAAGAGAATGAATATTCTATGGAAAGTATCCATTACTGCCAACATGAGATATCTGTTCAATGCTGATCCATTGATGGGAAAAAATGCTTTCATTTCCTTTTTCCTCAATAAAGAAGACTACCTTGTCCCTGAGGAGGAGCTTTTGTTTCTGATGCATAACGGCAATTCATTATGTCAAGCCAGTCACATGAAAATGCACGATGAGACAATGATCAGTGCAATAATAATAAATAACGCAATCTCGGCGCTCACATAATTCAGCTTCATTCAGGGATGAGCAAAAACTACAGCTCGCTATAAACACTTCAATTCAATTAGATTTAATTCATTCAGCTGGTTTGGGGTGGGTGATGGTGGTGGTATTGGGGAGAGGCATTGAGATTATAGCCTGGCTGTTGGCTGAACGATATGAAGAATTACTCATGAGTGAAAGCTGATCAAATCAATAGCGGTTGAATGCTGTACATTAGAAATCAGGCGAGTGGAAAACAGTTTTTTTTCAAGGGTGATACTTAGGACCTCTTCTATTGCTGTATTCCAGTTAGAGCTCTACTTAATGGTCTCCAAAGGACCAAAAACGAAGAACCTTTTGGCACTGTTGAATATCATTTTTTATAATACCTAATAAAAAAAAAATAAGCACAACCTGAGAACATCTGTACTGTATAATCTTTATAAAAAAAAATGTCTCTAGGGTTCATAGATTTTTCTCTTTGGAACAGCTTTTATATACAACATGCTGTAAGATAGTATCCCTCTGACACCGTAAAATCTGCTAAATACCGAACCAGTGAAGAAATAAATAAATAAATGAAACTTAAAGACTTCCCCTAAGGAACAAAATGAAGAATTTCTGGGTGCTAGATAGACTGCACCCAGGGATTAAAAAGTACCCAAGATAATTCATTTAAAACCCTGAAAGTGCTTAATGCTTATAATGACCTTAAAGACTTTTTTTCTTAGCTCCCACTGGTAGAACCGATAAGGATTCTAATATTCTTTATTCAATTTTCTCAACAAATAGAGCTTAATTAACGGTTCTTGCCACAAATATGGACTTTCTAAATAGGATTAACTTGGGATATCTTTGATATGGAAACCCCCTCTAGGAACATTTTTATCTTGATGATTGACAGATAGATCTTGGAACATCTCTACACTCCAGAGATGGATTGTATGATTCCTCAGTTTGTCGATGTGTAAGATGATATAGAGCAAGGGATTTCGAGTTCTATGTCCAACCCTTCAAGAGAGTGTTTTTTTTTTTTATCTAAGAGGATTTCAAGCAAAGTTTTTGTCCTATATTCTTCTATTCTATTATTAAGCTAAGAACACTGAACCATCCTTAAAACCCTTGAGGAGCCTTGAAAGTGTACAGTACTGTACATCTTTACCTTCATTACAAATGAAAGGATTTAGCAGGATCAAATAAGCTTGTGATTGGAAGATTGTTGGTTTCTTAGGACTACTAGAGAACCACTACTAGTCTTTTATCTGCCTAGCATAATATTTTATGCTAGACAGATTTTAGAGAAGCACTGCACATAACACCCTTGTATTTAAAGGTTATTGGCATGAATATGACATGTTGTTGCTGTTGTAACCTCCACTCTACTGTTTTTCCAAGGCACCATTAGCACATTCAGTTTTGAGCAGTGTAAAATTTAAAAACTATGAAATTATATCATGATATCTCAGCTTCAGACCATTTAGTATTTAAAAAAAAGCCCATAAATGCAGTTCTAAAATTCTACATGGTGACATAATATCATCAAGGGTGCTTTTTACACCTGCTCACTTCTTGCGTTTTCTGTTATCAGATAGCTATCCGATGGTAAAAAGACCAGGTCTAAATGCCCTCTGAAACGTTTTCGAGACGGATATAAATCCGGTGCAAACCACTTCAGGAGGTGGTCTGGGACGCATTTCAGATTAAACTAGACAGGTGTAAATGAATGAGGTTGTTCAAACCACATACGTCATATACTGCATATACAGTATACTCCTCCCAAACGTAATTATGTCACTGGCAGGTGACTCACGAGTCGTGCATAGCACCAGAAACACATAACTTTGACGACACGCAGGGTTAGTTTTTCGTAGCATTACCGTCGTAACAAGTTTTTTCATCTTCTTTTTGATTGCATTCTGAAAACCGCACACACCAAAGCGTGTTCCATTTCAATTACCCCGGAAATGAGGTCAAATATATTTGCATTTTTGGCGGGAGTAGAAAGATCGGATTGATATATATAGCCTAATGTAAATGGAACAGTTTTAACAAATCAGATAGCTATCAGATACGAGAAAATACATGACGTGACCAGGTGTAAAAAAAGGCTCAAAATGGCGATATTAAAAGGTAGAAAAGTAATATTCAAAGATCTAGACAAAGCACAGGCAAGCTTTGGAACAAAGGTCAAACCTGAGAACATTTGTCTGGAGTTTATAATTGAGAGCTATGGATATACAAATGTTTTCATTTACAGTGACTCATATTTTCACTGAGTCATCAAGCCAACCAGCATCACCTTGTTAACCATAACTGACATCTTATAAGAAGAAAAGCTCATACTTGGAATTACACAAAAAAATTCCTGGAATCTCCTGTGCTTGCTGAAATGGTTATACTTGGAATCGTCTATAACAGGAAAATGTAGGGACATTAAATTCTCTACTCTTCTCTCTATTCCAGTGGCTTCATTGCTTGTTATAGGATAGAAAAGAAAAAGGATTTGCACATTTATGTGAATTTATCTTCACCTTTCAAGCTTGTTTTTAAGATGCTGCTGTTAATTTCACCCAATATGTATTTAAGTGTAGATACCGTGTCAATCTGTGAACCTCTGCTATAAAGGTATCCTAAGGTGTAAAAGATAACAAAGACAAAACCAGCAATTAATTTGCCAATTTTTATTCAAACCATACTTAATAATCAAATTAGTTTACATTCATTTTAATACCAGGAGTCCATGATGCGCCTCATGCTCATGAACCTCATGCCACCGTAGTCTCTGAAGTTCCTGTACTCTCCGGGCCTGAAGTACCACATCCTGCCTCTGTAGTGTGGATACTCATACATGAGCCAGTGGCCGTCCATCACGTGGCAGGACATGCAGCCGTTGGACCAGTGGTAGCGATCCATGAAGGAATCACAGTCATCCATCACCTCCATCATCTGACCCATGAAGTTGTCTCTCTCATAGATCCTCATTCTGTAGGATCCTCTGTACTGTTTGGGAAAATATCAAATATAGATCTCAATTTTGTGCCAAACATATTCTAAATGACACTGCACATGTAATACCCTACCATGGGGATCATGCGGCAGGACCTGATGCAGTTGTTGCCCCAGCCCCACATGCTCATGTAGTCAGGGTACTCGCCCCTCCTCATGAAATACTGGTTTCCCATGTAGTTGTTGCGGTCGTAGACCATCCAGCATCCGCTCTCCACCCTGCAGGAGTGACAGCGGCTCATGTAAGAGTGCATATCGGCACAATCACCGGTGCACTCCCAGGAGCGCCCCATGAAGTTCCTGTCCTCATAGAAGATAACCTGGAGGTATATAGTGAAATTAATTACATTATCAGGAATGATTTAAGATTCATTTTTTTATACAAGCATTATATTTGCATATTCTTACCCTGCCCATAGTGGTGATGACTGTTTGGTTTGATTCAAGCTGTTTCTAACTGGCCAACTGCTTTCCTTCTGCCTGGTTTAACCTGTGAATTTATACCTGGACCGGGACTAAAGAATGAGTGCTTCCTATAGTGAAAACTCCTGACCAAGCAAAATAGCACAGAGGCCCATACAGTGCTATGCCGCTACAGGAGACCTTTGCATGTGTTACACATGCGCTTCCAGAGGACTTTAGAATGATCTCAATTATACTGTAGCTTGTCTTTTCATCCCATGAGCATGCTAGAAGTGTTGTTTTTTTGTTCCTATTACAGAGCATGATATAGTTAACACAGCACATTTGTAGTTCTCTACTATATATCTCTATATAGCTACCCTTTATTTATTTATTTATTTATTTATTTATTTATTTATTTATTTATTCTTGCTGAACTTTCCTAGTACTTTCCTAGATTCCCCTTCAAAGATCAATTTGGTAAGGATCCATTTTTTTTTTTAAGTGCAGTGGTTTAAAAAAAAAAAACACAGTCTAAAGATGTCTAAACCCTTCACTGTAAAAGGCATAGCACTTAAAGGACTCTGAGAGCTTGAGGAAAAAGATTCGCTAGTCTGAGGAGACAAAAATCGAACTCTTCAAGCAGAAACTATAAGGACTATGTCTGTCAAAATGCAGTTACTGTTCATCAAGTGGCTAAAACCATCCCTGCAGTGAAGCATGGTGGTGGCAGCATGGTGATATGGGGTAACTTCTCAGTGCCTGGCATAGGAAGACCCATCATGATCGAAGGAAAGAAGCATGGAGGTAAATACATAGGCCCTTAACGAACAAGGCACATCATTTCACTCTTGAACAAAGAAAGAATCGAAAGCATCAAGTTCTGAACCACACGGAATATTTCTTAAAAAATTAAATAAATAAAAAAGTTTTTAATTATTTAGAATTATAGTATGCCAATTTTGTGATCTTTTTCAAATGATGCGATTGTTTGCCTTGTCCCTTCGTCTATTCTGGATTATGTTTATCGGCCCTCGACCTTGTTTCATAAAAGGACAACAGGTCTTTTATTTTCTCTTCTTTTCTCTTCCCTTTCTTCTCTTCTCTTCTCTTCTCTTCTCTTCTCTTCTCTTACTTTTCTTTTAACGGCATACAACATCCGTATGAGTTGAAGAAATGTGTTTATGGATTGTTGATATTCGGAAGTAAAATAATAGTTAAGTCATTGTACACTATCCATTCTATGATTCAGACGTGGAGCTCGAGGTTACTACATTTCATCAGTACCAATGGAATATATACGAGACACCTGTTTTGGACAGGAAATGGTAAAATAAATTCTAAACACATGCTAAACACGTCCATTCATCTGTACACATTTTATTTCCATTGTATCCATCAATGTCAATACACAAATCAGATCAGAAAAGATAACATTTTTTTTAATCTCTGAAAGTCTGTGAAAATGCTGTGAATTGCCTTTAGCTGAATAATTTACATAAATTCATGTGACTGGATAAGCCAAAACCAAGGATCTGCTACAAATCTGTGACGGTTTGTGAAAAATCTACACTCAGTGTTTATGAGTCTGTGTGTCGCTGAATCAATAAAACATGTTTCTCATTTCTAACTGTTATTAACTATATATAATTTAATTATATATAACATTCGAAGCAGAAAAAGTGTATTAGGAGACGTGGTTCTACCAAGACATCGATACTTATAGTACTGATTATGACTGATTCCGTTATTATTCTTGAAGAGGAAATCACTCTCTCTCATTCTCTCACTCATTTTCTACCGCTTATCCGAACTTCACAGGTCAGGGGGAGCCTGTGCCTATCTCAGGAGTCATAGGGCATCAAGGCAGGATACACCCTGGACGGACTGCCAACCCATCGCAGGGCACACACACACTCTCATTCACTCACACACTCACACACTACGGACAATTTTCCAGAGATGCCAATCAACCTACCATGCATGTCTTTGGACCGGGGGAGGAAACCGGAGTACCCGGAGGAAACCCCCGAGGCACGGGGAGAACATGCAAACTCCAAACACACAAGGCGGAGGCGGGAATCTAACCCCCAACCCTGGAGGTGTGAGGCAAATGTGCTAACCACTAAGCCACCGTGCCCTCCAGGAAATCACTCCGTATTCTTAAAAAGAAAGGTTCTTTAGATTGACAAAGCTATCGAAGAACCATTTTGTCTCACCATAACCATTAGACGGAATTATTCGGAAAGATCTTTGTGCTGCAAAAATGTTTATTTAGTTTATCGTGAGCTGTACTGCTCTACAGAACAAAATTTCTAGAACATTCCTTCAGTCATTTATACGCTATAGATGTAGCAAGCTGAGATGAGTGTACAAGTGATTTGTCACACTCACTATCCCATTTCCCATAATGCACAGCACTCTATCACTCCAGAAACAGAAAGTATCTGTTCTTTATACCGTTGCTCCTGTCAAGCTCTCTCGGTTACTGGTAAAACTGCATCTGCCTTCAATCTATACCATAAAAACTGAGTTTACAGTAGTATCTTTTGCTAATCCTGTGACCTCTTTAGCTGTTTTGAATTTTATCATCTGCTAGACCTTAGAAGATTGCAGTTGCTTTGTAAAAACTGGTATATACAGTACATACGTTAAAACAAAAAGTGTAGAAAAATAGTGAAGTTTTGCGTGTGCAGTATCTCAGTTTTTAAATAAAAATCGAATCGATCTATAGATAGAAGTAAAATTCTTTCATCACATATCCCAACTTTGAAGGTTGAGGTCAGAGCACAGGGTCAGGTATGATACAGCACCACTGCAGCAGGAAAGAGTTAAGGGCCTTGCTCAAGGACCTAACAGTCTCAGCTTGGCAGTGCTGGGGCTTGAACTGCAATCCTTCAGTCAACAACCCAGAGCCTTAACTGCTGAGCTATCACTAGGCATTTGACATATATCTGCAGAACAAGAGCATATACGGAAGCTAGCCAAGAACTTGATCAAAGCATAACATCCATACTGTACATGTGTGTTAGTATAAAGTAAACTTAGACCGCTTCATCTTACCTGATTGCAAATAACAAGACTCTTGCTTGTGCTACTGAGATGGTTTTCACACTGGTCATTTGCACACTGTGGTCACTTCCCAGGTCTCCCTGCAGCATTGTTTTGGTTCACTTGATCACCTAACCCTATGGTTGGGGGTTTGAGTCTCGGGCCGGCCATGACTGAAGTGCCCTTGAGGTGCCCCCAACTGCTCCCTGGCCACCGCAGCATACATGGCTTCCCACTGCTCCGGGTGTGTGTTCACGGTGTGTGTGTGTGTGTGTGTGTGTGTGTGTGTGTGTGTGTGTGTGTGTGTGTGTGTGTTCACTGCTGTGTGTGCACTTTGGGTGGGTTAAACACAGAGAACAAATTCTGAGTATGGGTCACCATACTTAGCCGTATGTCACGTCACTTTCACGTTTTCACTTTCACTTGATATTATCAAACCCCAGTGCATTTGCATTTATCTTACGTCATCACAAAGGCACACGGAGAACACAACCATATCGACTCGTTATCTTGTTTCTATTGTTTTGCTATTATGCACTGTAAGGCATCTCACCCCTGTCTTCTGTGTCCAACATCACTTGTGGTACATGTGTGCTTTGGAAAATAATAACGTCATCATAAGCTAAAACACACACGCTCAGGTTACTTTACTTCCTGAACAAGTGCAGACCAAAGTACGATTTGCCTACATGAGCAAACTCACCCCTAGAACTCACACCACCTCCTACAGGTAGTCTCAGTTCCGGTACCACTGTGCATTTCCTGGTCAACAAGTTACAATTTTTTTATCTTCGTATTTGGCTACATTCCTACACCTTCTCAGTCAAGGCCTAAAAAAGTAGCCTAAAAGTAGCCTAAAAAATTAGAAAAACAGTTTTTACATTCTTTAAAGCAGAGTTTAAGTCATTTTTCTTTTTAAGATTTAACCACAGTGACACATGATGACACATGACACACACACACACACACACACACACACACACACACACACACACACACACACACACACACACGGCACATCATTGCTTCAGTCTGGAATATTCAACAGATCAGAAACACCAGGTTTCCTCTTAAATGTCAGGCATGTCTGAGTCAATGCAACCGTTTGATTCATGTTTCATTACAAGCAAAAACCATCAAGAAATCCACACCTGCAAGATGCTAATTATTTATCTAAAGGAGTCATAATGATCGCAATACACACACCTATTTGAGGTGAAACAACTGTTATTTGGAATCTCCCAGGATGAATCAAATGCTGAAGTAACTCACAGTACTGATCTCTTGCACGGCTGATTTAAAAATAAAACTTCTAATTTAACATCATTGTCATGGCAGGTTGCCAGATAAAAATAACATATTATAGGCATATGTCTTATTCTAGTGTTACACATGCAAATGAATAATAACTGAACTGATATGGAAAGTTTTGCTTTTTTGTGAAATTATGATAAAATACCACATACTGTAGGAGTAGTGTACAAACAATATACACATGCACAGACAAAAAAACAAACAAACTACAAATACATAACTAAAATAGACAAAAAACATTCCTTGGGGTTTTCCATTGCTGTTTTTTTTATTGTACCAATCGATCCCTTTTCAAAAAATAAAAAAATTAAAAACATGGTATTATATGGAACCCTTGGAGAGCAATGAAACTTTTATATTAAAATGGTTCTATAAAATATATGACCTGTCATTTCATAAAACTTCAAATACTTGGTATAACTGATGAAATCATTGATATCAAAATTTGTATAGAAAAAGAAAGAAAGAAAGAAAGAAAGAAAGAATGAATGAAAGAAAATTCTGCATGACATTAAAAAAGGAACCATTTAACATTAGTTCAGAGATATAAAATGATTCAATTTAAGGAATCATTGTGGAGTTCCACATATGAAGCCAGTCATAGAATCATTTTAGTTTTCATATTCAGCCATTCCTTTGGTACAGAGAGTGCATTACATTAAGTCTCCTCTTTCTATTATTTCACTAGTTTTTCTTCTTGAAAGTGCTTCTAATTGACCTGCATTAAAGCAAATGTGGCTTTCTAATTTTTTTGTTTTTGTTTTTTTGTATGTTGTTCATTTTTGAAGCTGTTGATTTCTTAGACTATGGAGCCACTTTCAAGAGAAATTCTTTAAAATGCAGTAGAACTGACGGACAATCAATTCTTTATTGGTTAGTCATACATTATGATGTATTAAGCATACAATTCAACTTGCATCCAAGAATAACTTCCTTCCTACAGAGGTTCCTCTATAATTTCCTTCGAAATAAAACATGTAGTATTTCATGATGATGGAAACATCTAGAAACTTTTTTTTTTGGTTCTAAATATAGATAACAATATATTTCTAGGGGGAAAAAAGAAAATGGTGATTTAAAGGGTTTAGAAATGTATTTGGAAAGGTTATATCAGAAAAGCAGCTTTTAAAGCATGTGTTTTCCAGAAGATGAATAAATGAATGTGGAAAAAGACGTAGTCTCGTAGTCCAGTTGTAACAAAGTTCGAGCTAACTTATCCAGCTTTTCTGTGAATGATTTGTCTTTAAAAGAGCATCACAGTTTAAGGTAAAACAGGCCTATGTCTGTATCTGTGTTTTAAGGCATTCGAAAACCAATCAAATTGCCTAATGAACACGTGCGCGGGTGGCTTTAAAAATTTCAGCAATGTTGACTCAATGAAATGTCAGAGACAGGAGGGAAAAACATGCAAAAGGACCAATTTGGCAGATGCTTTAAGCTCAAGTGCCAAGACTCAGCTATCGCTGTGCATCTGCAACACTGTGACAGTGATATGAGTTAATACAGTAATGAGCAGGACTATGGAGAAGTTTGAGACAAGGAATGAGTGAGGAAATTTGGGATATGTTTGGATAGCTTGTTTATCCTGTCAGGTAGTAAGCTAGAAATTATTTACAAATCAAACAGTTATTTATGAAATTTCTATAACTGGTGTCTGAAGTAAATGACTTTAAAATAATTGTTCAGTAACAAGCTGTGATTGTCTCATACAGGGTAAAAATGGTTGACTAACATATAACCATAATATTGGTTAAAGGTTTATTTGAATAAGATCATATTTAAAAATAGATGGTTTTGGTATAAAGAAAAAACAACAACAATTGATTCTTGCAAAAAATTTAATTATGTTTCAAGTTAACGCCGGATGGTGGTTACCTTGGTTACCATAGTGACCTAAAGTTGAAGCAACACGATAAACTTGTGTTAACTAGCCAATAGTGTCTGTTATTTTTAAACCTTTACAGTGACATCCTACTATTACAAATCATAGTAAACAAGTTCCTGTAATTAATTTTTTTATTATTATTTATTATATATTATAATATAGAGAATGGGGTAACCTAGTGCTTAAGGTGTTGGATTATCAATCGGAAGGTTGTGAGTTCGATTCCCATGTTCAGCAAGCTGCCACTGCTGGGCCCCTGAGCAAGGCCCTTAACCCTCAATTGCTCAATTGTATAAAATGTAAATCACTCTCTATAAAGGTGTCTGCTAAATGCTAGAAACATACAATAATGAATATATAACAATATGATATATTTATTTCATAGAAATTTAGAGTCCATTTTTACAGATATTTACACGATAAACTACAGTAAGACGTACTGTGTATTAAATAATAAAGTAGTAAATGTGTATGATAGTGACCTTCTAAATTTTCTTTTTTTTATACTCTATTTTTCTCTGAGCTGTTAAAACTACCCAAGTGACATTAGAATAGTGGCTAAAAGTACTAATCGCTGCTTTAATTTTCTTTTCCTTGTTATTAATCATATATTGCTTTTATTTTGCTTTATATGATTAATAACATTGAAAAGAAAATTAAAGCAGCGATTAGTACTTTTAGTCAAGGCTCCCAGGTGTAGAGTGAGCGATGCTGTGGACAGGACAACTGGGAGCCTTGACTAAAGGAGCGATTAGTACTTTTAGCCACTGTTCTAATGTCACTTGAGTAGTTTTAACAGCTCAGAGAAAAATAGAGTATAAAAAAAAGAAAATTTAGAAGGTCACTATCATACACATTTACTACTTACAGTATGAACATTTGGAGTAAACCGTGTAGAATAAATTGTTCACTAGATAATAGTAGTTATATATATATATATATGTGTGTGTGTGTGTGTGTGTGTGTGTGTGTGTGTGTGTGTGTGTGTGTGTGTGTGTATTTTTCTTTCTAGATTTTCATTATAGTTTGTTCAGAAATATAGCAACATATCAGTGCTATATGTGGATAAATGAATAAATGTATAATCTGCCAACATAAATCTCAGTGTAATGTTACCATAACGCGTTGTGGTATACAGAATACACTCTTAAATACACTCTTAAATAGTATTATAGCTAGGAGAAAAGGAAAGCAATAATGACGTCACGTAGCATTTCCATAGCGCGCAGAAAGAAAGCTCGCCTATCAGAGCGCAGCTTGGGTCACGGGGCGGGGTTGTTGGGGCTGTGGGCGGGGTTTCCAACCCACTTTCGAGGTGCTGAAGCTGCCTACAGATCCGCTCCGGGGATGCAGGTGATACAGCCGGACTAAGACCGCTCTCATGTGCAGTGTGGAGAAACAGAAAACTGCATTCTGCTCTGCGCATTAGTGGATATGAAGCGATCTGGTGGAGGAATTTTTTGAGCGTACTTTTCTTTTTTTTTTCTTTTGCAGAGGAATCAGAAGAGGAGACGTGAAGGCGTTTTGAAGGTAAAAGAGACTCTTTTACATAGGGATGGAAAGGGTTCTGGGCAGTTTTGTGTTTAAAAAGCAGGGTATGCGTCTGGAGAGAAATGGCTTTGCAGTGGCATTGGACAGTTCGTCTGATCTAAAGGAAAGATGCTGATGCTCATGTGATGTTCGGGTTAATATTGTCCATAAACGTGTTCAAACCTATATCATCTGAGATATCTTGCAATCTTTTTTTTCCCCAGCTTGGAGACCACGCTGGTTTGTTTTGCATCTTTACAGATATTCCATATACAGTCTCAATGATATTTATTCCCCTTTCTGCACTCTTCGGGTGGAAGAATTATATATAATGAGGCGGCATATGGGTAGAAAGGAAGGAAAAAGGGATCAAATAAAGAGTAGAGAAAGAAAAGAGTCGAAGACACACAGTGCCTTAAAATTAATGCCGTTTATTGTACAGTGAATAATGAAGAAGCTTCTGCAACATTGTTTATTTGTTGGCTTAAGATCGCAAAAATACGCATTTTGGTGATGTTTGCACCGCGTGCGTCTTCTCTATAATACATAGGGAGAAACATATATCTGTTTGAATTTGGTGCATTTATAGGGAGATGTATACTTGCAACGGAATGTAAACTACAGAAGTGACTGGTATAGGTTATGCAAACTGTGCAATGATTCAAAGTCAAATTGAAAAATTGAATAACGCACAAAAGGAATATATGTGTGCATAAGAGAGGGGGGGGGCGCAGATAGTCTAATATATTCTGTTATTGAGTTTCTAAAAGAGGTTTTATTTAATCAAACTCATGAACTGATCGCTATGTTAGTCATGGAAAAATTGCCCTGCTACAGTGTTATGCAGATGTGCTTTTGGATGCATGGGCGCGTGCGTTTTGCCTGTTGGATGCTCAGTGCGCGAGGGAAACTCTTATTTTTACGCCGTACAGGCAGCATGCATATGCGGGATATATACAGTACATATATCAAGTGACCCAAGTGCTTTCCCGACATCACTGCTCAAGATGAAGGATACACTAAAAAGAAAGAAATGAAGGGGAAATGGTGTGCGTCGTGACGCCGTGCCGATTGCGCTTGTTTGGAGCGAACAGGGCGGGGTGCACAGTGTGAAGAATCACTCCCAGAGTTCATATCAAGTCCAGGTGGACATAAATGAACCCTTGAAATGTTAATTCGGTTTGTTTCATTAAGATCTCACCTCATAAACAAATAGCTCAAATCAACGCTGTTGGAGCAACCAATCAGGGAAACTTGACATATTTCACAAATACTGTTTAGATATTTCCTGTTGTTCTCTGTTCCATTGTAAAATGAAGTACTATGATTAATTTCTGCAAGTGTAGTATATTAGCAAATGCAAATTAGTTGGATAAAAAAAACAGTACTTTTAAAAGCCCATGTAGATTAATATTTAGTAAAAGTGGCTTGTAAACATTCAACAATTCTGCATGACATTATTAAATAGTCTGTTTTAATCAGCCTGTTGTAATTTTTCCCCAAGTACTTCTCTAAATACCAAAAAAAAAAAGAAACTATTCCCTTAACTGTTAATATTTTAAATGAAATTAACATTAATGGGTTTACAGCTAGCACGTTGGTTAACTGCCTTTCACAGATTTCAAGAAAACAAACAAGGTATCGCTTTAATGTCAGTTTGATAGCAAAAATACGGGCCAGTTCAAATACTACTGCTAGATCAGGAACAGAGTACATCATAACTTGCTGTTTATGGAGCTACATTACCGCCACAGATCGGTCATGGATTCAATGCTGATCTCTGCTCATTGCTGAAATCTCCTCAAATGGTCACATGAGCATCAGTAATGGAAGAAGTTGGCCTGGTCTGATGAATCACAGTGAATGTGAAGGAATGTGGATGGCTGGGTGGGTGTATGTTGCCTACCTGGAGTAGAGATGGCACCAGAATGCACTATGGGATTGAAGCGAGCCAGCTGAGCCAGTGTGAGGCTCTGAACAATGCCCTGATTAGAAACCTTGGGTCCTGGTATTCATATGGATGATTCTTTGACACGTGCCACCTACAGTACCTAAACATTGTTGCAGACCACTTCTTCTTCATGGCAACGTATTTCCCTATTAACACTGTTCTCTTTCAGAAAGATAATGCTCCCTGTGACTAAATTGTTCAGGAATGGTTTGAGGAACATGACTAAAAGTTCAAGATGTTGATTTGTTCCAAAATCACCAGATCTCAGTCTGATCGAGCATCGTCACATGGAGATCCCATGATGCAAATTACAGGATTTAAAGCATCTGATGCAAAAATCTTGGTGCTAGACACGACAGCAGTCCTTTAGAGGACTTGTGGAGTCCCTGGCTTGGTTTGTTTTGATGGCATAAGGTGGGCCTACCCAATATAAGGTGGACAGTTTTAATGCTATATTAATCAGTATAATGGAAATAAACATGTAGATTAATAGATTTCACTCAATTCAACGACTCAGACTAATTAAACTATAGCTTAATTTCACCACTATTTCTGTTCAAATATATTATTTGTTTTTTTTTGTTTAGCTAGAAAGGTATTAGGAGAAAAAAAATGACATTGCTGATTAGCCAGATTATATAGAGCATTACATTTGAACAGTATTTTTTAAAATACAATGAAAACACAGCACAATGAAACAGTACTGGAATATTGTAGACCAGAACAAAATTAAAGATTCGGTTTCTAATATTTACACATCTGTCCAGACCTGTAAATTTTATTGAAATATCAAAGATATCTGATTTTCTTTTGCAATTCACAGTAGATTTGCATCGATTATCTGTTTTTGAATTCTGTTTACTTATTTTTCTGGCCCTGAAACTGGCTTAGCTTCCAAATGGAAAAGAGATGCACGTCTCTTGAGGCAAAGTGAGATCCAACAAAGCTCAAAGGTTTGTTAACTGTATGTTCTCATTGCAATTATTTACTTAACAAGCAGCAGTGGGCTGTTAAATCTGAGCAAACACCACCATTCTTTTATATTAAGACATGCAAATTGTTACTTCACCAGCAGGCATTTTGCAGTGGGGTGTTTTGAAACAGCAACAGCACGACATTTTTCTCCGAAATGTCAAACGTTCTTTTAAACATGCTCAAAAAAGCCTGATTTCATGGGGTTTGATGTTCAGAAAAGACTAATTCGTGTGTTGTATACAGATTGTAAGCGGAGCTCGGAAGCATGAAACGTTGAGATGAAATGGCAATGACACATCAATATCCACATTATAGGCTGCCATGAAGTGTTTCGAACACTCCCCAAAGCTTTGCTTCGAAGTGAATTCCACTGACATTTTGAAACAAACATAACAGCAGCGATCCACAGCACACGTTCTACCCCGTTTCCTAACGCTGAGCTATAGCTCACCTCCAGGCCGACAACGGTTTCGCCGTTTCATACAAATCTCTGAAGGATGTTTCCAAATCTGCTGATGTGCACTGAGATAACTTGTAATAAGTGCAAATTTCCCCCATTTGAATAATTGTTTGAGAACCTCTGTTGCATCGACGGCTCACTACAAGCTGTGAGTGGATTTTAAGGTCTTTCGTCTCCACTTATCCTGAAATGCATTAAATTCGCACAGTGGCTCCGAATACAAATGAACTTTCGGGGCTGCAACATTTTCTTCCAAATAATCTCTTTTTCTGCGTAGCATCTCATTTGTGGTATAGATAGACACATTTTTAAAGCCCTTTAGTCCCATCAGATGAAATGGCTTTTTTGCTGGTTCAGGTATCTGCCTGAAATACTAGATCGCAGCTCGTGTATCCGTAAGAGTCATTTATAGTACAATTCTAAGCCTACTGTGCTAATTTGAACAAGCAGATTAAATATTTGCGTGTCTGTGTGTATGCCACAACCTTTTCAGGAATAAGGTAACGAGACACTGGTAGATAAAGTTGATGTCCCATGTATTGGATGCCGTTAGTCAGCAAGTTTCAGATTGTGGATCGCGCTATTGCATCGGCCTTAAAAAGACGGTGGTTTTAAAGTTCCGGTGCTGTACAGGTCACATGACATATAGTTTTCTTTAAGGATTTGCTTGTAAATGATTACATGTTATACTAGACTTCTAGATAAACCTGTATAAAAAAATAATTTATTTGATGTTGTATAACTTTAATGCAATGACATGATATGGATACATATCTGTTTTGGGAATCAGACACAGATACAAAGTGTGTGTGCTAGATAACAGACCTCTCCATGCTATTATCTAAGGAGTTGTTTAACATTATTTATACCCATTTATACGCAATTAGTTATGTAGAATTCAAGAACTAGAAGTAAGGAAGCTAGAATAAATCCCGAAGCCTTAGCACGAGCAGAGATATTGTTCTGAGATGAGAACTGCTGTGTCTGTTTCCATCAGCATGGCCCTAGGATAAACCAATTCTCAAAGCATCATCACTATGACTTTGACTTTGAACCCTTAGTCTTGTCTCATTGTGGGATTCTCTATGACCCAGCATTGGCCCTGTTGCCCCAGACAGTAGAGGTGTGCCTCTTAAGATTAAAGTAGGAAAGCCAGGTTTCTAAGCCGATCGTAATCCTCCATTCTTCACCAAAGCAAGACTGTGCTTCATTATTTCTCTACTCCATTTTCACACTTTGAAAGAGCTTTACGGGAAAAAAGAGCAGGATCCCACCACCCTGCCACCCCACCCTGCCACCCCCCACCTCACTCTCTGTTATGTAGGCAGAATCGTGAACTCAGTGCAAGGCCCACACAACCAGTTATACTTCCTCCAGTCCTTTGTGATTAGCACAGTTTATTATGTTACACAGCTGACTAAACAGATTAATCAGAAAGATCACTTCATACACACTTCATAAGAACTGACATGAACCTATGCATGCGGTCTTCAGCTGTCATGAAGCCAGACTTTGTAAACTTTGATATCAACATTTCATACCATATACTGTAGGTCAAGAGAAACGTTGACTTAACTGTCATGTCAGCATGTCTCCTACAGTACATAACTGCTTCATAATAAGTGGCCCAAACCTACATAAACATTAATGCAGATTTATCTGACTAGTCATAAGCTCTCATGCAAGCAACATATGTCTCTTTTGATGTATGTCAGGATGGCATACCATCTGAGCCAAGTAAATAGTTGACTTGAATGTTATGTCAGCATCTGTCCTACATAACTGCTTCATGACAACTGATATTAATGTACATAAACATTTAACTTTAAGTTCTCACACAGGCAGCATATGTCTCTTTTGACATTGAGAATGCTTGTCCTTTAAAAAGTTGACATAATTTATATTAAAATGACCCCCTACATAACCTTTTTATGACTACTGATATAAGCCTACATAGACATAAACTTAATTCAACAACCATTAGCTGACATAAAGGCAGTGTTTGTAAGTTTTGATGATGAGCTGACATAACACATATGATAATGAACATAACACATGGGTTATGTTAGAATGATGCCTATGTAAGCACTTCATAACAAGTGACACAAGGCTACAGTTGTTAGCTGTCAACAAGACATAAAGCTGACATAAAGTTAATCATGGTATAAATATAGATATATACATTGATGTCAGGATGACAAAATGAATTCTCATGCCAATGATGTCTTTAAGAATAATTATGAATCTTTATTTTTGTTGTCATGAACTGCTTATGTAGCCCTATGAACCATCCACTAAGGTGTTAGCTAAGCGTGTTGCCAAATCATTTCTATTCATGCATTAGGTTATTCTAATGCATACTGTATAGGAATTTTACTGTAGCAAGAAAGTAGATTGAGAAAAAAATAAATAAACGCACCCCTATATAGTACTTTAAGGTCTTAATGTTGGCTTTATGTCCAGCTGAATGCAGCAGCTTTAAAGAAAGGCTTTCAAGATACATGGATTTCAGACATCAAAACCATTTTTGTTGCTTGTATAACTCGGTGGGGTTCTTAGAACTAACAGCAAGACACACAGAATTTTTCCTCTTACAGCATATCACACAAATACAATGCTGCCGGTAAACTGAACCGGCTTTGACGTGTACGTACACGTATTGATACTGCCTGATTACTTATATGGAGGGTATCGATTACTTTGAAATAGACAGTATTTCCAGCTGAAATTCGAATCTCAGGTTTATATTTATGTTCTTATACATCAATGTTTCTGTAGTAACAGCTCATACAGTAGAAGTAGCTTTTATAGGCTCTGGTGATAGAAAAGCGTTCCACTGTTGAAAAGTCTTCAACACTTTTTTTTAAGAAGAGATTCTGGTGATGAAATGATGCAAGTGATCACCTGCAGAAGCATTAAATGTGACTCCAAATGGTTAAAAAGAATGATGTTAATGATAGAAAATGAAGAGACGGTCCTCACTTTTGCATTGTACAACATCAGAGCAGGGAATACGGTGGCTTAGTGGTTTGCACGTTTGCCTCACACCGCCAGGGTTGGGGGTTCGATTCCCACCTCCGCCTTGTGTGTGTGGAGTTTGCATGTTCTCCACGTGCCTCGTGGGTTTCCTCCGCGTACTCCGGTTTCCTCCCCCGGTCCAAAGACATGCATGGTAGGTTGATTGGCATCTCTGGAAAATTGTCCGTAGTGTGTGAGTGTGTGAGTGAATGAGAGTGTGTGTGTGCCCTGCGATGGGTTGGCACTCCGTCCAGGGTGTATCCTGCCTCGATGCCCGATGACGCCTGAGATAGGAACAGGCTCCCTGTGACCCGAGAAGGTCGGATAAGCGGTAGAAAATGAATGAATGAATGAATGAATGAACGAACATCAGACAATCCCGAATGTAATTTTTTCCTTCACACAATGTAATTTCAAAGATCTTTTTTTTCTTTTATTTCCAGGGAGTTTTTAAGTATCGAGAAAGGATTTATTAGAGAAGTATTTCTCTTGAAGAGATGTTGAGAAATCTAACACTGCTTATTTTTAACATTATACACTGAAGTGATATAGAAGTAAAGTGATTGGGTTAGATTGTGGGGTGTCTTTGTATAAAGATCGATACCTATCCAGTCACGTTTCTACCTTGATGGAATGATGTGCTTAAAAGCTCGTCCTAACTCTCTTTTTTTTTTAATCTGGTGAATCCAGTCAGAGATACTGGATACAGTAAGCTATTGATTTGGAGTAGGTTCCTCTCTATAAAGCACAGACAAAGAGGGTTACGAGTGCACACGCAGTCAATCACAAAGGTTATTTCTGAGCAAAAGATGTTCCGCACCTTATTTCCAGCATGATTTTCCATCATAGCAAAGCGCAAGGAAGAGGTGACGAACTGCAACAAATGCATACAAGGTGAATCAGATGAGGATTAATTAAATATTTTTTGCTCCGTTGGTTTTGCATCCGTGACATCCGTTCTGCGGGAGAGTTTCGTTTTACGTACGTTCGCTCAGGAGTTCAATGTGAATCTATATTTTTTTCCGTCTTTATTATGAGGTCACCTTGAGAAACCTTACAGCTTCCTTTTGTGAGATCTTGTCATGCTGCTATATAATTTTTTTCTCATAATAATAGTCAGTTCAGCCCACTGGGCTTTATACAGCTTTCCAAATCCCAGAATCACTGTACTTCTCACACTACCTGACATTTATCGCTCGCGATGTGTTGTCTTGTTGACATAGCGATGCGGAGTCGATGCTTACACATTACACAATCTATCACCTGGAGGGAACCCTGTCAAAGAGCGTCTGATCCCTGAGCCCCCGTGCCTCGTAAAAAAGAAACGTAAGAGCAAGAAAATCGAGGACGAATATCATGCAGCGTGTATGTCGAATTTCCTGGCATAGACCCACGGCGTGCTTGTGAAACCTGTGGTAACGTTTAACAGCACATTTATTGCACGGGATCCTTTTATATGAGGTGAGGATTGATTTGGATCAGGTGTCGGTGAGCCGTGCCTATTGTAGCCTAAAATTCCTGGTCTTGGCTGACAGTAGTGGAACCAGATGTGGCCTGTTGTTATTGTTGTAGCTCATCCACATCAAAATTTAACCTAATGTCAAGATGATGAGATGCTTTAATGTTCAACACGGTTGTCTAGAGTGGTAATTTGACTTACTGTAGATACCGTAGATGCCACTCTGTTCTTATTAGTTCTGGAGCTTCAGGTCATTTTTCTGGTGATTTTTTATTTATTTTTTTACATTGTATTAAGTTCTCTCACTGTCCTCAAGGTAATATTTCCTTTTCATTTGTGTGTAGGTGTATAAAGTAGGCTTAAACAGTCACAGTTACACTTTAACACCTCACTAACCTTGTGTGCATCGATTGTAGTCCAAAAAAAATAACAAGGCATATTCGTATTAGGGGGGCACGGTGGCTTAGTGGGTAGCACGTTCGCCTGACACATCCAGGGTTGGGGGTTCGATTCCCGCCTCCACCTTGTGTGTGTGGAGTTTGCATGTTCTCCTCGTGCCTCGGGGGTTTCCTCCAGGTACTCCTGTTTCCTCCCCCGGTCCAAAGACATGCATGATTGGAATCTCTGGAAAATTGTCCGTAGTGTGTGAGTGAATGAGAGCGTGTGTGTGTGTGTGCCCTGCGATGGGTTGGCACTCCGTCCAGGGTTTATCCTGCCTCGTTGCCTCTATGACGCCTGAGAGGCTCACAGGCTCCCCGTGACCCGAGAAGTTCGGATGAGCGGTAGAAAATGAATGAATGAACGAACATCAGACAATCCCTAATGTAATTTTTTCCCTCACACAATGTAATTTCAAAGATTTTTTTTTCTTTTATTTCCAGGGAGTTTTTAAGTATTGAGAAAGGATTCATTAGAGAAGTATTTCTCTTGAAGAGATGTTGAGAAATCTAATACTGCTTATTTTTAACTTTATACACTGAAGTGATGAATGAATGAATGAATGAATATCCGTATTATTTTTTCTATATTTTTTCCCATAAAAGTTTCTACCTTTCTGTTCCTTCCACTGGATGTTAATATCACTGTCATATGTTCAGTATCCATTAATAACTTATAAGAAACATACATGGTTATTCTTCTCATGATTAACAATGTCATGGTAGAGCCAAAGGGCCACAAAACTACACTACCCATCAGCCATTACATGTCACACCTTGATAGGCACCGCTATATACAGTAAGTAATGGTTTTTCTGGCATCCTATTGTTCTCGTGTTGTGCTTTTGCACTCAGTCTGGATGATTTGGATGTTTTTCTATCCTCAGTTCAGGTTTACGGTTCTTGTTTTCACAGTTTTGGTCGTTTGTTTACACTTCACATAATAAATATATGCACTCGCAACCGCCTTCGTCTCCCAACCCCGACACAGCGTTATCCATTGTGCCAAGAAAAGGAATGCCTTTTATTTATTTTTATTTTATACTCGAGCTTCGAGATAACTTCTGGCGGATAAATAAGAAAGGTTGGAGGAGACAATCTTAAACTGTATTTTTGAAGTTTATGGAGGATTTGTCATATTTTTTACTCACCGACAGTTCAGTTTGCAATTCTACTACTAATCTGGATAAACAGCATACAGGATCTCCTGCTAAAAAAAGGTTCATATTTAAGTTAACTAGTTAGTTGTTGTTCGGTATCAGATTTGACTCTTCTTCTTGCAGGAATTTATTAAACCCACTATATTGACATAGTGGCTTACCAAATTGCTTCTTATTCATTATATATGCTGATTATATAGAGTATAGACATCAATCTGTGACTGAGAACCAAATGAGTAAAATTGCCCCATCCATCAAAGTAACACTAGCCAATCACCGGCATCCGTGAGGTCACGCATGCAAAAGATGGTGGATAGATGAGTGTGTTATGATGTTGTGGGAAGCCTCATTAGATTAAAAAGATGTCCCATGTCTCAGAGGAAGCATTTAGTCTGTTTTGGGTCCAGTGGAAATTCAACTCTGTAGCCAGGATTAAATTAGAATATTAAAATTAAAACTATTTTTAACAATTTAGCCAGTACTAATGAGAAATTTCCAACCTTTTTCTTTGACACTGTCTGAGGTGTTTGTGAAGGCTTGCTGGACGTGTATTCACCGATAGGTCATAAGATTCACCGGTGCTAATGAGGCTAAGAGGTGAACTCCAAGCTAGATGTACCGAGTCTTGCTTGACAGGAAGTTATGGATTTGTTCACAGGTGTATATTGCCTTCAACGTATACTTTCATTGACTGGGTTACTGGCCTTTTAAAGATGCAGTGATTATTCTCAGAGCCAGGGCTTGAGATGAGATTTGGCATTAGGATACAGTGTAGGGCTGTAGAGTTTACTCACACACATGGAATGTTAATAAGCAGTTGAGCTACAGTGTGCTTTATCGCAGAAATCACAAAAGGTGAATATCGAGTCACATTATCCGGTAAGCTGATCATGTGGCAGTGTGAGGATTTCTAAAAATGCAAATGTCAGAGGGTTTAAATATTTATCCTGGAGATCTATGAAAGTTTTCTCAAGTACGTTGGTGTGGAAGCATGTCGTAGGCATCGACCTTAAGCTTCTGCTCAACACAGCTGTTAATACTGGTATTAATTTGAACCAGTCTCACTGGCTTGAAACGTATAGCTTACCGTGCACTTCCTGCTATTCTTAAGAACCCATGTTTTTGACATCTTTGTAATGTGCCATTCGAGCAAACTTTATCTCTGTAGTCTGTAGTCTCTGGAACATTAACCAGTCAGAAAAATAATGAAGTGTAAAGTGTTGTGACAGTGGTGAGGCCGGCCATGCTGTACGGTTTAGAGACAGTGTCACTGAAGAAGAGACAGGAGTCAGAGCTAGAGGTAGCCGAGCTGAAGATGTTGAGGTTCTCTTTGGGAGTGACGAGATTGGACAGGTTTAGGAACGAGTAGATCAGAGGGACAGCTCATGTTGGATGTTTGGAGGACAAAGTTAGGGAGGCCAGATTAAGATGGTTTGGACATGTACAGAGGAGGTAGAGTGTGTATATATATTGGTAGGAGAATGTTGGACATGGAGCTACCAGGCAGGAGGCAAAGAGGAAGGCCGAAGAGGAGGTATATGGATGTAATTAATGAGGATATGAAACTAGTAGGTGCAAGTGTTGAGGATGCAGAAGATAGGGATAGGTGGAGAGAGATGATTCGCTGTGGAGACCCCTGAAGGGAAAAGAAGAAGAAGAAAGTTCCTGGAGTGAAGAATTGCCAGACCCATTTATTTGGTCTACTCAAGTAACTATTCTTTCCAACCATGATGTGCTGAAAAGCATCTCAAAAAGTGCAGCATACTGTATGAGAAGGACTGACTATTACACTTATAAATCCATGTCAGGTTCCACTCAGGTCAGCCAAGAACAAGATCTTGAATCTATTGAAGACTGAAGAAGCCATGACATGCTCAATGTCATCCAACAATGACATTAAATTTTCAGTGTTTATCGATTTATGATGCTGGCTATTATTCAGGGGAACTAAATCTCACATATGACTTGAACTGTGTTCTTTAAGGAGGAAGTGAGCTGCATGTCTACTTCTTATCATCCATGCGAACGAGGCGTTTCGCTCGTACAGTGCATCATATACCGTACGTAGCTCACCACAGCTGGCCCAAACTGCCACAGACTTAAATAATAATAAAAAAAAACAGTTACACAGTGTTTGGCAAAGGGCATGAATTTCGCTAACGCAGACAGCCAGCTTGTTTCCCACTTTTTTCTTACTCTCTGTCTGTTATATATCACTCCCACTGGATGACGTGACCTCAAGGTCTCAAATTCTATGTCTAGGTCTGAGTGGAGGAGTGAATATTGTTGAAATGAAGGTTACGTGTGTGACTCTTGGGTTATTAACCTTTTTCGCCTTTCAGGTCGTGAAACAGTTGTTCATATTAAAGCAGATCCTTCAGTAGCTGTGTAAGCAATACAGAACAGTAGGGTGAAGGCAGGTGTGACTGCTGTAACGCAATTGGTATTTAAGTTAAAAAATATTGACTGTGAATATGGAGATGTGGAGAGAGAAAGAGGGAGAGAGAATGTGTTTAACAGAGGGATAGAATGGTGCCAGTGCCCAGCCTGTCTGTTTGGTGTCTTGGGATTCTATAAATAGTGAATACATTATACTTTTCCCCCTTTTTCCTTATCGGTCTATACGCAGTTCTTTCCCTTTCTCGCTTTCTCTTTCTTTCACCCGTACACAACACACACACACACACACACACACACACACACACACACACACACACACACACACACACACACACACTGTTTTTCTATCTCTGTCCCTCTGTACTGCCGTTTCCTGCTTCCGGCTTTCTCCGTCCCTTCCACTCAATTTCACAAACATGCCGCAAACGCACCATGGAAAGGTGGGCTGGTGGAGCTTTCGGGGCGATTATCGATCTGTGCTTTGCTCAAAATTGTTTCCTCCAGTTGATGAAACTCTCTCTCTTTCTCTCTCTCTCTCTCTCTCTCTCTCTCTCTCTCTCTCTCTCTCTCTCTCTCTCTCTCTCTCTCCCGCTATCTACGTGTTCTCTGGGTGTTGTTTTACTGTTCTCTCTGCATAGACAGCGTAATTACATTTTTTTCTCTTTCTCAGCTGTCCACACATTCTCACTGTACTGTATGTGCTGCCTCTCATCTCTCTCTCTCTCTCTCTCTCTCTCTCTCTCTCTCCCTCTCTCTCTCTCTCTCCCTCTCTCTCTCTCTCTCTCTCTCTCTATCTCTCTCTCTCTGAGCTGCAGTATACAATCTCCATTTCCTTTTAAATCTTGGACTACATCTCAGACCTTCTCTCTCTCTCTCTCTCTCTCTCTCTCTCTCTCTCTCTCTCTCTCTCTCTCTTCCTCTCTCTCATATGATAATGTGTAGCTGTGAACTATATTCGACCTGCTTTTTCTCACTTGCGGAAATTATCATAAAAACCCACTTTGGGCCCGGGAAGCTGAATATCATGGTGCATTTGATGACCTAAAGAGAGACACTAATTCAAATTTAGAAAAGTGGAGAAGAGAAGAAAGAAACAGGGGGGAAACCTATTAGAGCTATGTGATGTGGAGAAAACATGGTTTTCTCAAAAGTTCTTTAGATTGTTGAGTTGCAGAGTTTATACATTTAAGGGGGGAAAAAAAACAGGGTTTTGAATCTGACAATAGGAGTCAATGATTGGTTACTGGGGATAATAAACATTAGTGATTTTTTATCAGGTAATATTGTGATTAGTGATCATTCAGAAGAAGAACGCTGAGCAGTGACTGGTGATTTGCAGCGGTTGGTGGTGGGGAAAATTGTGAATAGTGAGTAGTCATTGGGAACAGTGGTGATCCGTGATTGGTCACTGAGAGAAATGGTGATCAGTGATTGGTCATTGAGAGAAATGGTGATCAGTGATTGGTCATTGAGAGAAATGGTGATCAGTGATTGGTCATTGATGGAAATGGTGATCAATGATTGGTAATTGAGAGAAATGGTGATCAATGATTGGTCATTGAGAGAAATGGTGATCAGTGATTGGTCATTGAGAGAAATGGTGATCAATGATTGGTCATTGAGAGAAATGGTGATCAGTGATTGGTCATTGAGAGAAATGGTGATCAGTGATTGGTCATTGAGAGAAATGGTGATCAGTGATTGGTCATTGAGAGAAATGGTGATCAATGATTGGTCATTGAGAGAAATGGTGATCAGTGATTGGTTATTAGGAAAGAATGTGATTAATGATTGTTCATTAGCAACAATAGTGATAATTTATCAATTTCTGTCTTACATGTTCAAAGTAATGCTGCTTTACCGGCATGACCAAGTATAATTAAAGCTACACTGACTTGTTTAAGTAATCCCCCTATTTTGTGCCACCAAAATGGATCTAAATCGATTTTTCTATTTGTAAGAATTACGAACCATAAGGAAAATGCCAGTGTCACATGATCTCTATATAAATACCCCAGGCCCAAAGACACCAGGCCTAGACAAAAGAAGACAGGGTTAAAGGTAGGTTCATACTCACTGAATATCCTTATTAAATATTAATGATAAATAGAGAGAAATCATTTTTTGTAGTACTCACTAGTCACCCCTCTTTTTCTCCGTACACACTCAGACTCACAGATTAATCCTGTATTCTCTGAGGATTCTGGATCCATTATTCATGTGTGCGGTGTGAGTTAGAAGCAAGCAGGACTAGAAACAGGGCCTTTGCTTAACAGTTAAACCCATTTGCAAAACGTGACTCATCGATATTCTCTCAGAAGCCAAAACATCTTGTTACATCAGCATCTTAAACAAGTGTGTGTGTATTTCTTTTTTCTTTCCTTTTTTTTTCCCTTGATGAAATTGTTCCAGTGCTGTTGTTTCCATGAACTTTTGTTTTGTTGACGATGCCACTTTTCCTTCGCGATAGCCAGCTTTTCTTTTGTGTCGGGAATTAAAATGCTGTGCATCCGCCACAAAATCCCGTCCGTACACACAAAACAGCATGTGTGTGTGTGTGTGTGTGTGTGTGTGTGTGTGTGTGTGTGTGTGTGTGTGGGAATCCTTTTATTTTCTTGCTGCTACCCAGTTATTTCAGCACTATGTGAATGATCATGCTATACAAGTCTTCACACTGAGCTAGAAAAACAAAATTAGGAGGACTACATGGGCTGTGTTTTCATGAAAACGGCAAGAAAAAAACAAAAAAAACCAAAAAAAAACAAAACAAAACAAAACAAAACAACAGAGCATAAGGTAAGCTGCTACCATGAGTAACCATAAATGACTCATTTTCACTGTCATAAATCTATTATTAAAAACGGCACGGCGATTTGAAAGCGATGATAAACATTTAACATACTTAAGTGCTGTTCAGAAGCTACACAAATGCTTCATATATTACAATGTCATGAACTCAGTTTAGCAGCTTCATCACATTGAGCCCCCTGCAGAAAAACATTTCTCTGCTGGATCAAGTGCCATTCATGTGCTTCTATTCTTTTTATTTATTTATTATTTAACTTGCCATCTTTTCATTCACACATCAGTGGATTAGCTTTTATATTTACTACATTTTTTTTGTATATTATGTTTGAAAAACACACATTTTCGTCTCCAGTCGATATTTTTTTATCCCCCCTAAATGGGTGCTTGTGTTGAAAGGTGAACTCTGGGCACTATTGAAAATGCTTGTTTAGGAGGGTTTATTTAAGAACAAATCTGGCAACCAAAAAGATGAAGTCCAGTAAATGCATGATCTGAATGTCGGCCCAGTATGTCGGCAAACAAACAACATATCTTTATATATGCTTAAATATTTATGGTATGTTGCATAAATATTGATGCAGCGATATTTCAATTTTAATTTTTTTTTAAGATTCACTGATGTAATTACTTTATTAAATCCTCACACAGACCAGTGCCATTAGTCTTGTTATTATTGATACATGTTGATGCTCTGATTATGACTGTTATTGATTTATATTAGTTTCTATTTATAGGGTTGTTTATATATATATATTTGTGCCACTGTCCAAGCCATGTCAGTAAGGCTAACTGAAATAAGAGTCTCTCTCTCTCTCTCTCTCTCTCTCTCTCTCTCTCTCTCTCTCTCTCTCTCTCTCTCTATGTTGTCTGTCTTTCTTCCCCATTGTGTTTGTCATTTTTGGCAAGGTCATCCTCCCTCTGCATCTGCCATGTGTCTGACCTGCAGATTTGTGACTCTTCTTGTGTGTCTTTGCAAACACACACATACAAAGAGCTGTAGTGTATAACCACACACACACACACACAAACACACACACACACACACACACACACACACACACACACACACACACACACACACACACACACACACACACACACACAAGGCAGCAGGGCTTCTTTTAATCAAGCCTGACATGTGACTCAGCATGGATAAGGTGGATTGGCAAGTGTGTGTGTGTGTGTGTGTGTGTGTGTGTGTGTGTGTGTGTGTGTGTGTGTGTGTGTGTGTGATTTATGTACGTATTAGATGTGAAGATAACACTCTCATCAGTGTTGCTGTAAATCTTATTATATTTACAGCTTTAGACTTTAGCAGCTGTGATCTCCCACATGTTCCAGGAACGAGGCGCTGAAGCAAAAGCTTCTTTGTCAGCTCATGAGTACTTTTCTCCGACAGTTTAAAGTCAAGTGGAATTGTGCAAACAAGATCTCCTGAGGAACTGATGGGTCAGATTCAGAGCCAGCAACTTACATATAAAGTTCTCTGTTAATTAAACATTAGCCTGATTTTTTTCAAAACGTAGGCACAAACATACGCTTTCACATTTGCTCGGGTTGATCTGGACATACTGTAGCTTTTGTCACAGTTCAAATCCTGAACAACAGAAAAAATGCATTCATGAAGTGGATCACGTTATTCCAACAAGATGTTTGCTAATATACCGTATGTTTTATGTAGTGGTACCGCATACAAATGATATTTATTAGCGTATAGATTTAAAGTTGAACATGAACATGAACATTCATGCTAATGTCTTATTCAGAATTAGTCTAAAATTATGCAACATTTATACAGGGAAAGTTACTCGTAACAAGTAACGTAAGAACTTTAATCAATTTGTGTGCACTTTACATCTCTGAGGTTTGCAAGCCTTTAATTAAGTATAGTGTCCTAGATGTCCAAGATTAAATTACAAGCATTTCCCTTTTTTTTTTTATGCAAGCAGACAATTACAATATTTACAGAAGAGAAATTAGATGCAAAATACAAATACAAAGACCAACACAACAAAACGTGTGTGTGTGTGTGTGTGTGTGTGTGTGTGTGTGTGTGTGTGTGTGTGTGTGTGTGTGTGTGTGTGTGTGTGTGTAACTGTAACTGGGTGTGGGAGTGGATATATACAGTATGAATGAAGGAGCTTGTAGGGAAGTACAACAGAAATTATATATTATATATGTGTATATATATTTTATATATATATACACATACTACATACACACACACACACACACCACACACACACACCACACCCTATATATATATATATATATATATATATATTATATATATATATATATATATATATATATATATATATATATATACACACACATATATATTAATTTAAATAATAATAATAATAATAATAATAATAATAATAATAATAATGAAAAATCCAATTAATAAGAAATAGTAATAATAGTATTAGCAGTGTAATGAGTCCGTCTGTGTTTTCCTTGTTGTCTGTCTGTTGCCATGCCCTGTTAATTGTTTGCTCCGCCCACTCATTGCTTATTATGGACACTAATTGCATTCCATCTCTTCCCCAGGTGTCTTGTCTTTGTCTCTGATTGTCTCTGCTCTGTGATTGGTTCCTGTTTACTACATTTACTCTGTCTGTTCACTTCCCTGGTGTTGGTCGTTGTTGGTGTTTGGTGTGTTCTGTTCCCTGTTCCCTGTTCCCTGTTCCGCTCTATGTTCTAGCCTGTTTTGTCATTAAATCATCAAACTGCATTTGGATCCTCACTCGCCTTTTGTCTCACCGTGTCACATCGTGACAAGTAGTAATGATAAACATATTTACAAATATACTCATTTCATCTGGAATGAAGGGGAGGTTAAAGGATCAGGAAGAGGACAAATAGAAATGGTAGTAGTAATAGCAATAATAAGCATTTCCCTTTAAATACCTCAAGTTTGACGCTAATATTATTTATGTATTTATGTATGTATTTTATTTATTTATTTTTGTAAAATGTAATCCATAATTTCCAAAACACTACATTGTGAATATTTCTATTTATTACATTAATTGCTGCGAATTTGGTTGCTGATAAAATAGCACTTGATGCAGCACATCATATTATTTTTGTTATTTATTCAACAACTAACCTCCGAATACAAACTTTAATCTTACAGAATACACAATTCCAGCCATCTCTTGATTCAAAGTGGCAGATTTTTAGATCCTCAATTTACACCCTGTAATTTTTCCTTGACCTGAACAACCAGTAAGACTTTTCTGTAATATTTCTGACAGAGATTTTTTTTTTCCTCTGGCAGCCGTAGATCCGGACGCCCCTCTGGGCTCTACTTCGAAGTTGTCCATATTTAATCACATCAGACGTCTCTCCAGACCTGCTCCCATATTTTCCAAATACTTGGGGATATTTATAAAATGGGAAAAAATGACTCTAATGGGAAGCTTCTAGCTGCGGCACTCGAGGCATTCCTTCGCCAGGAAGCGTTTCACAGACGGACCGAAGAGGGAGAGCTAATTAAAATGCAATAAGGGCACAATTTGTTTTGTTGGCAGGGATTTCTGGAGCAATCAGAAGCGAAACGCGCTCCACATGCGCACGCTGATTGAGTTTTCGTTTAAAAGTCTCTACTAATGCAGTTGTACTTTGTAAATGTGACTGGGAGATATATAGTAATGGTGCATTAGTAGAAAACCATTAAGCATATTCAGATCCTTTTTACTTACAATTAAAACACTTATCATTTTATCCCCCCCCCCCCTAATATATCAATTATTCAAATTGGCAAATGGTTTGGATAGGTCTGTAGATAATACAGGAAAAGCCAAGTATTTGATCTTTTCTTAATAAGGGTGAAGTTTGTTCAACAGCATGGCAGCTGAGACTAAAGTATGTTTGTTTCTCATTAATTGATGTTGATCTTCTTCCAGCTCAAGCTGTCAGCTTGCATGTGTTTTTGTACCTAGTCTTCAAACCCGATTTTTCTTTTTTTTTTTTCCTTCTGATAATAATATATCAGAAGCAAAATTTTGGAAGATCATCAGACCGTGCAACATAAAACGGAAAAAAAAATAAAAATAAATACACACCCAAACAAAAAGTCGCACATTCCTAACTCAAGACGTTCCTTTTCTATTCGTTTCACTGGATAATGTATGCATAGTTAATAAAATTTATTTACGGTATAAAGAACCTTTATTAGATAAGATAATAAATATTTAAAGCAATTAATAATTAACAAATAAGGCTGTTAGAGGTTAATTGATTCCCTTACATCAAGATGGAGGGAAAAAAAAAACAGGCTGGTGAGAGCTTGACTGATTATACAGTGGATATTAAAAGTTTTGGCACCCCTTGTGAAACAAGTAGGTTATTAAAAAAAAAAACAACAGATAAATCGTCAGATCGTTTTTTAACTTTTATTGAAAAATAATGTACATATTACATAATTTATCTTTGTACTCCTCATTACATCTGCACTATTTTTTTATCTATATGTATCTATAATGGGTAAATATTTTTAGGGGAAAAAAAGAACAAACTTGCATAAACTGGTTGCACATCCCATACAAAGACTTTATTAAAAGTTATTATAAAAGGTTATTTAAAAAAAAACTGTTTGCTTTTAATACAGCACTCCTTTTGTGTAAGAGTCTACCTAATTTTATTTATTTATTTATTTATTTATTTATTTATTTATTTATTTGCTTGCTCTTTTTCTAAGAGGATTATTGGGCCATTTAAGAACACCGATCTGCTTCTTCAGTTTCGCCTCATTATCATGCCTCATATATATATAGATTATCGATTAAAGATTATAGATAATCTAGCCAACATTTAATCTAGTTGTATTTTTTCATCTATTTACTTCAGAAACAAGTAAAAGATAAGAAAACGAGTTAACATACATCATAATAATCACAACAGTGCTCATTACTAGCTAGCTTAGCACAATGACTAAACCGTTCTTGGTACCATTAACTTTAATATTGCAGAAATAATTGCTTCAAATTGCTGCCATGTGAGAAATGAAAAAAAAAGTGATCTTTTTATAATGCAAGTAAAGTCAGTTATTATTTTATGGTTATTTAAAATTTTGCATGTAAAAAATACATTTAAGGCAGATGCAAAGGCAATCCCAATGGACCTTCAGTGCCAGTGTGTTTTTCAAGATCACATGGGTTCCCTTCTTCTAAAAATTGTCATTGTGAAAAAAAAACGAGCATATGTTCAACATTATGTTCATATTTTCACTCGATAAATAATAACAAATAAACCGGAATAAAATATAGCAGGTCAGGTATTCTAACAAAAGACAGTAAAGCCGGTGGTAGCAAATGGTAAAACAGCAGGTCGTTTGAAAGATGTTAATGAGCACTAGTTTAGCTCAGCGAGTGTGACAACAATGTCTAGCAACCTTAAGAAAGCTCATGACTTCAGCTCATTAATATCAAGAAACATGCATGCTGTAAAGGAACACGTCTAAATGCTTTCGCAATTTTACCTCGGACACAGAGAGCAAAAGAATCAATAGACCGAATGAATGATTTCTATTTTTGGTGTGGTGTTAGCATTAACGGTAGCCTTATATATTATATAATATGAAACTCAAATGAGATTTTGAATGAGTGAATAAATAAATGAAAACGGTGTATCTTTTCATGCTAATTATTAATATATTATTCTATCTGTTGGTGATGTGAAAGCTAGCTATTGGAATACATTAAAATGGATTGATGGGCCAATTTTTGGCTGCAGACTAAAGCATGAATTTATACATGACTGCAGCAACATGGATCACATTTCACTTATTTACAGATTCATATTGCACACAACCAATCACAGATTTATGTAGTAGCTGTAGAGAAAAATGGTGTGTAAATGTGTAAATAGTCAGCGTATTATATGATTAAGCGGAAATGCCAGAAAGTGTTGGCGAACCTGGTAAAGCCTTGATGTTTTCCTGTACAGTGACTACATGTTGATTTAAAACTAGGTCATCATCTGGATGTCCTAGTCGCATGAACACATAGAAAAATGGGAAGGGTTGGTGTGTCCATCTTTTCTTATGACTTTCGTATGGAATTGGCTAAATCCAACCAAACATTATTTAGTAGTATTGTTTTGCTTAACATTACGTTGATCCTATGGACAGGGCATCAGATTATGAGCCTTTTTAAAACGTCTTTGTAACCCTGGATCTGTGTAGATTCAAAATAAATTCATGCGTTAGCTAGAAATGCCTCCATTAACCTGCTTTCAAGGGATTTCTTTCAGGCTTGCATGTGTTTTACACACTCAGACCTTTAATATGGACATTGAAGTTATATAATAAATAAATTATCACAAGTCAAACAGGCCACTCTGTTCTTAGAGGTCTTAGAGTTTGTTTTATAGGTAAATTTAGTCCTGTGGCTTTGTAGCTTTAATTTTTAAATGCTACATTCACTTTCTTTTATCTTGAACCTGCACCATATCTTGTACTCCTTTCCTCTCGTTCATGGGCAATTTGTGTTGGGCCGTAATGGCTTCCTGATTAATAATTGCTCCCTATTTAAAGTACAAGCTGTGGAAGAAGCAGTGTTCTTCACCTGAGTGCTAGCTCAGCTTAGTGTTTGTGCCAGTGAGGCCTGTCAGCATTGTGATAAGACATTGCTTGTTAATTACACCCAATTATTAATGGAGGAGAGTGAGGGCTGACTAGAGCAAAGCCATAATAACGCATGATGCGAGCATCTGGCTTTGCTCCAGTGCTCCTTGCATTAGCTGAATGCTAATTTTTGCTTGTTTTAACTTGAAGGTCAACTGACTGTTTTGTGGAATTGACCTGGGATTCCAGGTCAGCATTTAGAAAAATAAATAAATGTACAAACTAAGTAAGCACATTTTTTTTCTCTTGATGCTCTAAATATTGTTCAGAATATACTTTGAAGATCTAGAGTTGGAACATATGATAATTCGTTCTTAGACTACAGTTGATTGCAAACGTTTGCATACGTTAGCTGTAGAACAAAATGGAAAATACATAGTAATGCAGAGTTCTTTTAAAGAATACTGAAAATTCTCTGAATATATAACTGACTAAAAACAAAGAATTCAACCTACTGTTTATCAAGTGTGACCCAACTTTGTCTTTAAAACTCTATCAGGTTTGCATTAAAAAAATTGGCTTCTTGCATCATTAAGAACTAGGATTTGCTCTACAGGGTCCAAGCACAACAATGCCAAATTTTTGCCCAGCTATAAAGAAATGTGCTTTCTTGATTGGGAAGTGTGGATGATGTCATGATACGTAATTTAGTCATTAGGTAGTTTATAGGGTATGTAAGAATATCACTTTTTCAGGAACTGTTAAGTTTGTTTGCTTTGAATATCTGGTCAGGGTTCAGGGCACTTGAGATGCTGGAACCTTGCTGTTTTAACTACGCCCTTCAGGCGGCAAATCACAAAGTAACCACAGAAATGATCTGAAAGAGATTATTCAAGTGATTGAATAAACTGTCCAAATTTTGTGACTTGAGAGATTTTTAACACTGTAATTCTTACTGAAAGCTGGTTATGGTTACCATTGGACACACCAATCGTTTACACCAAATTGAAGCCCAATTGGACTCATGATTTGAACATAAAATAACTGACTGTAAATTACTTACTGACCAAATGTCATGTCTATTCTACGTGTAATTCTTTGTGCTTGGACCCCTAAATAAAAAAGGACTAACATATAAAACAGGTTTTAGTACTTTCTCATGTTGCAGCTTTATATTAAGCAAACTTATTAATTCCCTATAGCTCCCAACACCCTGCTTTACATTTTGTATTAGTTTCACTCAAGTTGCTAAATAATTTATCATAGTATCTGAATAATATGTTATGAGATGAGCTGAATAGCAAAGACTTGATAGGATTAACAGTTCATAGAAATTTCAATAACCCTCAGGTCAAGTACTATTAGCAACGGCTCAGCAAAGCAAATTATTAGTATGCGATCTGAGAGGGAAGTCATGTTTTTTAGAGGGCCATGGCCTTGATGTGGATGAGGTGTGGCCCTTTTTCCAGTCTTTATTCTGAAAGTAAGCTTGTTTATCTACTAACCATAGAGTAACCGACCTCCTGTAGGGTATCTAATGTAGCTGTATCTAATGACAAAGAGAGCAATTGAACAAGCATTAATAGCATGTGACCCCAAGAGGCAGGGGTGAATCTGGGGTCAGATGCAGAATGAAAAGGGATCTTGGTTCACAGGTAGTGTAGAGAGCGTAGCATCAAGTTTCCCTGTCTTTACAAGAGCCTCATTTGAGGGTGTGTTGGTAATTTAAAAAAAATTAATACTATACAGTAAGTGAAAATGCAGCAAAAAAAAAGTCAATGAAGTAACAATTCAACTCAAATGTACTTTAAATGTTTAAATAAATGAATATATTACCACTGGGGGAAAAAACAGAGATTGTTGGGGTCATGTAGTGGCCAATTCATGCCATGGTACAACAGTTCTTGCCCCTGTAGTGACCATAGATGAACTGTTCAAAATTTGTGAAAAAAACAAACAAACTTTATGGCTAAATGCTAACTCTGTGATTGGACTGATGGTGGGTATCATTTTAAATAACCTATCAACCATTGGAAATCTGCTTACAGCTCAGCAAAGCTATAAACCCCACCAGTTTTCATCTTAATCGGACTTACATTTCCTGAGAAACAGCTATTTAAACATAACTTCGTTCATTGCAAACTGGTAACTGAAAGAGTTTCATGCCTTTAAGACTTGGTTTGGTTATTTTGGTTACTAAAAATTAGTAGGTTTGGTCAGAGGTTGGATTGTGGATTGTTTTGTTTTTTTTGTCACGTTGGTCACTGGTTGGTTAGTTGCTTTGATTACAAGTTGGTTGTTTGTTTTGGCCACTTTGGTTACTCATAACTCTATTCCTAGCAAACATACTTAATGAGTCATGAAAAATTAGGATTCAAACATAACCCTACCATATATAAACTTCGTAGTGACTAAAGTTTCTCGTCACGGCACCTTCTGCACTCTTCTGACCAAGAAAGGACTATTTTGAAATAGTTTCAAAAGCAAGGCTAAAAGATCAGTGCAAATAATTGGATTTTGAGGTGGAAAGAAAAAAACAACAACAACAACAAACAAACATTAAGAGTAAGAGAGTAAGCTGATGTAAACTGAGATAGGGTATTAGAGTTGTGCCTGGAGGAGAGAAGAGATTTGTAAGGAAGGACGGAAAATTGATACGCAAGCCGGTATAAGTCATTTTGTTTCTCCCTCCAGTCGGGTGGATAATGGTTGTGATTTGTTTATGGATGCTAAAAGTATGTAAGCTTGCCAGACAGCCCACATTACAAGCACTTAACCTTGCTAAAATCTCCACAAATTGTCAATTACATACCTGTCTTTCCTGTAACAGCATGTATCTTTCTTCGAAGTCTACGCAGCTGATTCTGAGTAGTAGCTTTGCTGGTGGTAGCTTTTCATCATTAAAATATTCATATTCATCTTGAAATCTCTCACACAGTGAAGCGTGAAGTGGAGATTGAGAAAGGACAGAGAGAAAGCGGAGTTCTTCGGCCGAATGCCGTCTGCCACGGTGTTTAATTTTGCTTTTCTATTGAGGGCCTTCAGCAATCTCTTTCACTAGCTTAACTAAGACCCTGGGCCCACTGGAGATAATCTGTACTGCTCTGATTCTCTCTCAAATTCAGATCAGGGATAGAGGGACGGCGGGGGATGAAAGTGCAATATTCAGCTTTTCATACTCCGTCTCAGAGAACCGTTGTACGAGCGAGTCTAACAATCATATGAAGGTAATAGACATGAATATTTTGTTAACCTTGGTGGAGTGTGTCTTTGTTCCACTCTCTTTTTGCTTTATTGTTTACTGAATAGAATTTGTTTATGCAGTGTTCATAAACGCAGCTTATCGACTGAGCTGAACCCAAACAGTAAGCCTTTTTTCCTACTGTGGTTATATGAAGAAAAAGAATAGATGGCATTAAGTTTTGTTTTTTTTTTCCCCGCACAGAGTGTTTTTTCTTTTCATGGAGTCTTTTTAAACCTTGCAGGAAAGTTTTCTCACATACTTCTGAATTTCTGACTTATTTTTCCCCAAACTTGATGTGCTTCAGCCTCAAATGTGCAACAGTGCCTTAACACAGTCTCTGCTTTACTTACTGAATACTTAAATCCTGAGCACTGAAATAAAATCAAAACACAAAGCCATCCATGGATTCATTCTTGCCTTATGCCCAGTTTTCTCAAGAGGAGCTCTGGATCAACAGTGACCCTGACCAGATTGGTCAATTCTTATCCTTGCGCTACCGTTTTAAAGAAACAGTAATAATAGGAAATAAAAAGCATCTTTTTGAGTATTTTAACATTTCATACCAGGTTACTGTGAGAGCGTGAAATCCTTTCTGTTGTCCGTTCTGTTATTGTTTAAATGTAAAGAGTATAAAATTTACTTTTGGATGTTTTCATCCATTGTCTACAAAATACAATGGGGCCTAAATATCACACTGAAAATCTTTGGAGTTTTTTTTATACTCAAGATTCTACACTATTTCTTGGTCTCTATCCCATTTGTGATATTGACCATGTTAACTGCTTTGCACAAATGGTTAACTTTTCCTCAAATCTGGATTAGATCGATCTAGATCGATGGATTCGATCTCAAGTAATCTTCATCTGTCCCTTTCACTTTCTAATGAAAATTATCGTATTCGATTAAAAAACAATGGAATCGCTTATACTCTCAGACTTTTGGATCTCATCGTATATTTTGGCATGTGGCATATTTTTGGTCATTTGATTGGCAGATGCTGTCTTGAGCTTCAGTACAGTGTTGGTATTAACCACTCCAATCCCTATTTCATGTCAGAGTTTGTCAAGAGAAAATGTTTTTTTTTTGTTTTGTTTTGTTATTACTGTGGCCTTTTATTATTATTGTGTGTGTGTGTGTGTGTGTGTGTGTGTGTGTGTGTGTGTGTGTGTGTGTGTGTGTGTGTGTGTGTGTGAGCGCGAGAGAGAGAGAGAGTTTTTCCAACATAAGGTCTCAGTGGGTCTTGTAACCATGGTAACTCATAGATAAAGTGCGACTTCACACTTCACCTTGTCACCACCAGAGAAAGACAGAGTGAGACAGATCAGAAGAAGCAACCCTTGTTCTTCGACACAATATGCTTAAACTTAAAATCTCACACAAACACACACACACACACACACACACACACACACACACACACACACACACACACACACACACACACACACACACACACACACATGGGTTTCATTTGTGAATGTGCAAGGTGACACACAAAAAAGGTGAAAATGCATTTCAAGAAAAATTGTGAAATATGTAAGTAAACAAATATAAATAAAAATGAATGAATTAAAAACAACAACAACAACAACAACAACAACAACAACAACAACAACAACAACAACAACCTGAAAGTAAATAAATGTGTAAAGTCATCATGTGAGAATATGGAGCAGGTGAAGCAGGATATGTGAATAAAAAAAACAAAAAAACATGAATGATTCATGAATCACTTTACTCATGATTCAGTGTTAAAGTGTAAAACATCACATAAGATCACATATGAATCAAATGAATCGTCTGTAAAACATCACATGTAAAAGTATATGAATCATGTGATGTGTGACTCTTCTGTAAGGGCACTGATTGCAGAAACTCTGGGTTTTAAATAGAAAAATAGAGCCAATTCTGTTAAAAAGAAAAGATAAAAAATAATAATAAAATAAAGGAGTTCTATGGCCTAATTCTGCCTCTTTCTTTCTCTTCTTCTCTCTAAGCAGACTTCCCTCTAGACCCTTTCTACCATTTCTCTGTGGTCGTTTCATCCCAGTACATTAAAATTGGAGGAGAATGTGAAATAATGAAAGTTATACACATGAACTCAGTGTCCATGGTGGCAGAGTTTCCAGTCAAAAGAAGGCCAAGGAGCCGAGTGAAAAATTGATTAAAGTCAGTTCGCTAAAACCTTCATGACACGACATCTTCATGACATACCGCATAAAACATGGACGTGTGCATGCGAGTAGGAATCATCGCATTTCGGGTTGTGTTAACAGAGCCTCGGACGTGTCGTGGGAAGGAATGAGGGCCTGTTCTTTCTGAAGGTTTACACGGCGGAAAGAGGACAGCATTATTCTCACAGGCCAGCTGTATGGCTACGTTTATCCATGGAGGGTTTTCTTGTAATCTAGAACTTGGTCTAATTTACGTCATGGATGATTGCGTTCACTTTTGTGAGCTGATAACTTTCCCATAAGTATCCAACACTTAAGAAGAAGGCTGTGATGTCTGCATCTTTATTAATCTTTGACAATATCTTCTTATAATGTCATTGACAATATAGCGTATATTTAAAGGATGCATCTTTTATATACTTAGCGGTAATAGCCTGAGAGTGAAAAGCGAGCTGGAACTCGAAACTCTGACCCAACCGGAACAATAAATGAATATACTGTATGTGTGACAAAACAAATACAAAACAATTGACAGTATTTATAAGAATAAAGGCTTAACGTTTAAATAATCCATCACATATACAAAAATGATGCTGCGGTACTGCGATTTTGCTGCCTCGAGAACACGTTCTTCTGCCGAGATCTTGATCACGAGAGAACTTAAAAAGTCTTGATCATGAGAACTTTTGTTATGTCAAAATTTATGTTAAAAAAAAAGTTGTGATAATGATAAAACAAGAAATTAAACAAATATATAATAATGCCTAGACTTTTGGGACTTCTGTAGTATGTGTATTGTAAGAGCAAAGAAATTTGGAGAGAGAGAGACAGAGAGAGAGACAGAGAGACAGAGAGAGAGAGAGAGAGAGAGAGAGAGAGAGAGAGAGAGAGAGAGAGAGTGCTACTGGTAGAGTGATAGAAAGATGGATGGAGAGAATGTGTGGCATTGATAGAGAATCTATGTTACAGCTACACTCTTGAGTTCTTGAGTTTCTCAACCTAGGCTCTAAACATTCCATTAGTGGAAGTCTGTCGGAGTTTTTGGGATGTTTGGTCCGTTACAGGGTTCGATTCCCACCTCCGCCTTGTGTGTGTGTGGAGTTTGCATGTTCTCCCCGTGCCTCAGGGGTTTCCTCCAGGTACTCCGGTTTCCTCCCCCGGTCCAAAGACATGCATGGTAGGTTGATTGGCATCTCTGGAAAATTGTCCGTAGTGTGTGATTGCGTGAGTGAATGAAAGTGTGTGTATGCCCTGTGATGGGTTGGCACTCCGTCCAGGGTTTATCCTGCCTCGATGCCCGATGACTCCTGAGATAGGCACAGGCTCCCCGTGACCCGAGGTAGTTCGGATAAGCAGTAGAAAATGAATGAATGAATTAACTTGAACAGCTTAAAGGGCATTGCCGAGATGGCGAACGTAACTTACAAGGTTTTGGAGTTATAACAGTCCAAAATTGTTACTGGAGGTCATTGGGAATTTAGGCCAGTTTGAGCTTGTGTAATTCCAATCAGTTTGGAAAGTCACTAAGTCAGAAAAGAGTGAAGGTCTCAGACAAGTTCGGCGTGTGTAGGAGTAGCGTTTAGATATTTTTTGGGTCTCAGAAAATTCATAATAAGGAGTTTAAACAGCATAACATCATGTTTACAAGCCAGCATAATAAAGATAATAATAACAATAACAATGATGATGATGATGATGATGATGATGATGATGATGCTAATAGTCTCTAATTCAGTTATTGTATTATTTTGTAATATGTTGAATATAAAATTATGTAATAGATTTGAATTGTTAGTGGAGCTGGCAGAAGTCAATGCGGTCAGACTGAGTCACGTACCGTCTCTTCTCTGTCTGTCTTTCATTCTCTCAGTGTATGTCCCTCTTTGCTGAAAATAATGACTCACACAGATGAAGGACATTTTCATTACTTTTTTTTTTTCAACCCATTCCAACCTCTTTCTGATGTTTTATGGCTGCATGTATAATGTGAAGTACGAGTTGAACTGGGCCGCGTTGACGTGCCTAATAAAATCCGCTAATAAAAATATCGATTTGAATATTGATTATTCGGTCTATGTTATGTAGCATGCTGTTGCTCGCGCTCTGACACTTCACTTACAAGAAAATACATTTCATTTAAAATGACAGACTTGTGTTCCTAAGTAAGGATTAATTCACCTTGTCATCATTCACTGCTAGAAACAATGGAGGTAGCATGTACCAGGTTATTAATCTCCTTGTATTCTCTCATTTAACTGCATCACAAATTCTATCCTACGCTATCAGAAAAGATGATCTTTTTCTATGAAGTTAGACAAATTTACACTAGAATATCCCTATTAATAATACAGTTACGTGGATCAGAAGGTTCATTATGCAGAGGTTTTGGCATAACATGGAAACCTGTAGCTCAGTGCTTAAGGTTTAGAGTTCAAAACCTGCTACAACCAAACGTCCCTTGCTGGGCTCTTGAACAAGACATCTAGCCATTTCTTTCTTTATTTTTTTACCTCAGAAAGTAAGTCAGTGAATAAGGATGTTTGCCAAATTTCGTAAATGTAAAGTTCTAATGTGTTTTTTTAATCATTTACGGTATCTTAGTGCCTATGGCGTTGGACTACAGATAGGAAGGTCAAATATCTGGTCCACCAAGTCGCCACTGCTACACTGCTGGGAGCAAGGCCCTTAACCCTTAATTGTTCAGTTAAGATTAAACTTAAGTCCATCTGGATTAGGGCGTCTGCCAGATACCATAAGTGTAAATGGTTAAATGTATACAATTAAGGAAATGTTTTTAACCTATACAATGTATAGCATGTCATTTATATGAAGTCGTCAAATCACCATCCTGCTTTCTTCACAGAAGAGATTCACCTCGCTATGACCAAATGTTCAAGCTATCCATTGGTGTCCTGATATATATATATATATAGTTAAAAGATATATATGTATATATATATGCCACCACTTTACTATATTCTATTGTAAATGGTGTTTTGTTGCTTAATAAAGCCTAGTTGAGAGTTGTTACAGTATATTGCATTGTTATTTAAAGTAATTAAATAATCTTGGTGCTTTGCATATTTTGAAATAATAATCCAACTAATCATGATTCAATTATCAAAATATATGATGGTAATTAGAGCCAAAATTTCTGACCATACCGTAGTTTATCGCCGTGGTTTCAAAGCATGTCGAATGTAAAGCCTTAAGGCATCTCATTGTTGTCTGCTTACTCGTGCAGACAGAAAAAATATATATATATCATGCAATCAATTACAGCTTTGTAGAGACTGTACGAGGAATACTTATCACTGCAGATCTCCACTAATGTGTAATTTGCTCATTATTGTTTCTCATTGTCGAGAAGGTCTTATTATAGAGGGCACTTGGCATAGAAGGCTTGTTTTCTGCCATGCACACACACACACACAGAGAGAGAGAGAGAGAGAGAGAGAGAGAGAGAGAGAGAGAGAGAGAGAGAGAGAGAGAGAGAGAGAGAGATATGCTTGTGGAAAATGAGATTAGGGTTGCAGTCAGAACATATCTTTCTCCGATATGTGGAAGAGGTGCACATTAATAAGTGAAGGGAATTTTAAGAAATATAATCAGCTTGCTTTTGTCTGTAATTCAGCATCCCTAAAATATTTTGATCTAAGAAAGTAAGAGAAACCTTAGGCAGGTGGAGTGTGTGTGTTTAGGTTGCGAGTGTGTGTTTTTAACTCAAAAGCAGGTCATGGAGAGTATGTTTGTACTGTGTGTAGGTGAAACACTGGCATTTAGCTGTTACATAAGGAAAGATTTATGAAATCAACTGAAACGGTTGTCGTGTCCCAATACGCCTACTGCCCATCCTAAATAGCACCTGAGATTAGAATTAGTGTGTCCCAAATCGCAGTAGGTTGAAACCAGTATCCCGTTGGTGAATCTGGGTGGTTTACTATTTCCTGCAGATTTTCTAAGTGTGGATTTGTGGAGTTTTTCGGTTTATTTCACCCACGATGCCTGGCGCAGGGGTCGGCATACGTAAAATGTGGAAAACTAAATCGAGGGGATGGAAATTAAATGATGTAATATACAATAATGAATAATAAATGAAGAAAAGTTAAATATCCAGTGGATGATAGGGCAATGTGTGTAACTAGGCAACAGCGTTCTCTTCTATTACATGATGTGTTAGTATGTCCTAGTACCTTCATACTCTTTTGCTACGTACTCAATTTTTCACACACACACACACAAAAAAAACCTCTTTTGTCAAAACTTTAGTGCATATTAAAATATATATATATATATATATTGTAGGTTGAATTAGGACATATGTCTAAAGAATAGAATATAATAGAATATAGCATGTTAGAATGAACTCCGTCCAGGGTGTATCCTGCCTCGATGCCCGAGATAGGCACAGGCTCCCCGTGACCCGAGTAGTTTGGATAAAGCGGTAGAAAATGAATGAATGGCTGAATGTTAGAATTATATAACATGATATAAGTAAAATAGAATATAAAGAATAATATTACTATTAATTAATATTCAGTAGGATAGAATCAAATAGAATCGAATATTTCACTTATAGAATAGAAATCATATAAATATATAGCTGTAATAAAAATATAATAGGATATCATAAAGCTTTACTATAAGCTTTACTGAGACAGAAAAGAATAGAGTAGAGTAGAATAGGAAAAAAAAACCTGTTTATTGCAGTAACGTACAGTTCTAGAATATTTCTATAATAGTGTTATTATATTTCTGCTTCAGGATAAAATGTTGTTTTTAGAAAATAACAATAGAGTTTGTTACGGTAGAATACAGTGTAAAGGAATTATGTATCATTCAATTAGCAAGAACATGTTACAATAGAATAGAATAGAAAAGAAAAGAATAGAATAGAATAGAAAAGATGTGTTATTAGTTGAACAGAATAAGAATCTTGCTTATTGTAATTCATCTTTGGAATGTTATTGACCTTTATTAGCACAGAATAGAACAGAACAGAATAGAATAGAATAGTTATTCAACAGTAAATACATTTTGTAGACAGAAATATTATTAGTGCTAAATATTATGAGTACCACAGTGTAGAGGCGACCTCGCCATCATTAACCCTGAGAGCACTTAAAATTAGATAGCAACATGAACATCTTACCTACTCTACCCAGGGTAGTAATATATACTAACTATCGATCTATATATATAATCTATATCTATTAATATATATATCTCTATAGGTCGATTCTAGTATCTATCTCTATAGAAATCCTATACGATATTATCCTCTTTATAGAGATAAATAGATAGCAGATCGAAAGAGAGTGGAGAAATGACTGTAATGTTAGAGATAGAGATAGACCGAGAGAGAGAAGAGAATATCGATAGAGAGAGATGAGAAGGATGAAAGAAAAGTATAGTGAAAAAAAAATTGCTATCTCTATATATATATATATATATATATATATATATATATAGATATCAAATCTATAAAGCTGCTAATATCTGTACTAGATAGCTCTCTCTATCTATATAATTTAAATATATATAACGTTCTAGGATCTATATAGTAGATATATCTATATATATATATCTATCTTCTATCTATATATTTATATTATATAATACTGACTATTAGAGATCTTGAGCGGCTATCAACGTAATATATATCGAGTCTCAATCTCTATCAATAAGGATATGCGAGATCGATATCTAGACTCTACGTGTTCTGATCGCTCTCTATATACGCATCTAATAGTATAGATAGAGATATTCTCCACTCTCTCTCTCTCTCTCTCTCTCTCATTCCCCCTCTCTCACCCCCCCCCCTGCTCTCTCTCTCCCGTAGCTATTTCCTTTATGACTTTTTATTTTATACTAAGTTATACTAAGACACTTACCTCTTTTGGTATGCTGCACACACACACACACACACACACACACACACACACACACACACACACACACACACACACACACACACACACACACACACACACACCCTTCCCATTCTCTTTTCAATGCAATAATCAATCCCCCCATCTCTTTTTTTCTCTGTGTCTGAAGACTTGATCATATAGACTGTATGAATTATTCACATTGCCTTTCAGCACCATTTGAAGCAACATTCATTTGATAGTGGTGTTTTCCATTCAGTGCTCTCTCTCTCTCTCTCTCTCTCTCTCTCTCTCTCTCTCTCTCTCTCTCTCTCTCTCTCACACACTCTCTCCACCTCTCTCTCACTCACTCTCTCTCACTCTCTCTCTCTCTCTCTCTCTCTCTCTCTCTCTCTCTCTCTCTCTCTCTCTCTCTCTCTCTCTCTCTCTCTCACACACACACACACACACACACACACACACACACACACACACACACACACGCACAGTACAACCAGTACAGCTTCCAAGCACTCGTGTGTCTGATGCAACATACTGACTGGTGTGAAAGAAATACAGAACAACAGCTTTGCTCATGCATGCTCATAAATACAACAGGGTTCTTAATAACAAAAATACATATCTAGTTGTAAATTCATAAAGTCTGCACATAATGCCACCTGGGAGAAATAAAGAACTAAATGTGCCGTTCCTGATGGAAATCCTGTGCAGGCAAGAACGTCAGAATCTGAAGTTTGTGTTTGTTCCATTGTGTAAGAAAGTTCTCCAGTGTGCAGTATCACTGAGTGTTGGCTGCTGTAATATGCAATATAACACTGAAGGGATAAAAAAGTGGGAGAAATGAAATAATAAACAAGTGAAATAAATAAATAGATAAGGGTAGAAGAGTAGCTTAGAAAAGCACAGAATAAAATATTTATATAGATTGTACTCTATTGCAGTCGTGTCCTAATGGTTAGAGAGTCTGACTCGTAACCCGAAGGTTCTGGGTTCGAGTCTCGGGCCGGCCATGACTGAGGTCCCTTGAGCAAGGCACCGAATTCCCCAGCTGCTTCCCGGGCACCGCAGCATAAATGGCTGCCTACTGCTCCGGGTGTGTGTTGACGGTGTGTGTTCACTGCTGTGTGTGTGAGCACTTTGGATGGGTTAAATGTAGAGAACGAATTCTGAGTACGGGTCACCGTACTTAGCCGTATGTCACTTCACTTCACTAAAGCAGATCTTAACTTTGCCGACTCGGTCGGAATAGAACTCATTTCAGCTGTAAACTATTGTGCAACTTTAAAAAATGATCTCTAAAATAACAATATAGAGTTGAATATAATAGAACATATGTAATGGGGCATAATAGC